>NW_005871146.1:2112660-2156346 GCF_000147115.1 Myotis lucifugus | reverse complement strand
AGCAGCCTGCCCTGGCCTGTCCTACTACAGGCTATCTTCCACAGCATTAGAGTGATTCTTTAAACCTTAGTCAAATCATGTCACTCTCCTGCTCAAAACCTCCCAGTGCCTTCTGACTTAGAGAGAAAACCAGTAGGCCTCCCTGCTTCCTCTCCACCTTCATCTCCCACTGTGTCCATTTACCTGCTTTGCACCAGCCACCCTGCCACTTGTTGTCCCTCTAACGTACTACCATGCTGCTACCTCAGGCCCTTTGCACCGACTGTCCCTCTGCCTCTTCCCATAGCTCTGCGTCCACTCCTGCACTTTCTTTAGGTCTCTGCTCACATGTTAGCCTAGAAGCAAGTTCCTTTCTTAGCCTTTTGATGTCAAACAGGAAGGCTCCCACCCTGGCCCCTCCAGACCCCCCCTTCATTGCTGCATTTATCACTCTGTAAGTCTGATATACATTTATTGATTATTTGATTTATTGTCTGACTCCTTCACTAGAATGTAAGCTCCAAGAGGGGGTAATGACTGTCTATTTTGCTGTGGCCTTGGTGTCTAGAACATTACCAGGTGCATAGGTGTTCGCATTTGTTGGAGGGATGGACATACAAGCAGAAACACAGAGCAGCAGGGCTGCAATTTCCATGTCTTGGTTACATGCCTTACTGTGTGGTATTGCTCCTGCTGGAAACTTACTCATTTGATCATTTATTCACTTGTTCATCATATTTCCTTTGAGCATGTGTTGTGCCCGCACAAAGTAGATTTCTTTGGGATCATTTATTTGCACCCAGGTACAAATCAAATAGATGGGGAGGAGAAAGAATGTGGTTCCAGGCCACATGAGGACAGCAGCTAGGATATCACGGAGGGGCCAGAGGGCACCGCAAGGGGACAGTGGGCCTGGCAGCAAACTTCATTTGCTTTTCACTCTGTCTAGGGCTGCCCAGCTCACAGAGCCAGATGTGTTTTCACAGCTTTATGATGGCAAAGGGCCTGCCTGTGGCCTCGCACAGACTTCTCTATGCAGTGGCTATGCCCTGTATACCCACATGATGCATTATCACCTTCCGATGGCACAGACCCTCCTGGGCACACACCTCAGCACTTGCTCCTGAGGTGGAGATGGTCACAAACTGCTCTCCCAGGCCTCCTTCCGAGAATTCAGAGCCCAGCTGAGCAAAGAAACACTGTCTGACAGTTCCTTCTCTCCTTCCTCTCTTTTAGGCTTTTTAGTGCAATTTTAGAACAAGCAACCAAAGCTGACGGGGCAAACGCTCTAGGAGGGAAAGGGGCTGGATTTGATGTGAAGGCGCTGAGGGCGTTCCGCGTGCTGCGCCCCTTGCGGCTGGTGTCCGGAGTTCCAAGTAAGTAGAGCCATTCTTCTTATGTTGTCAACACCCTCCACTTTCCTTCGCAAATTGCCAAGAGCACTTTGCAAAGGAACCTGATTTCCCAATAAATGGAGGTTTTGCCTAAATGAGATCCTTTGCTTTTAAAAACCCAGCTCTGATGTGAGTCCATTAAAACACACTGTGGTCCAGCTCCTGTAAATACTTGGGGAAAAAACAAAAGCACTCACAGCCAAATGAGGACAAGCCTGCACAGACCAAAGAGTCTTGTGGCCAGCTGAGCAGCCCTGCCAGGCTCTGGGCTGGGAATTTAAATACATTTGTGGCAAAAGCGCCAGGTGAGCAGAGACAGCTAATCCCCAAGGCTCACAGGGTATTTGAACCAATGGGATTAACTCTACTCTCTGTATTTTGCCAAAGAACAATCAGAAAAGCACCAGTGGATGTTCTAAAAGTTTAATTTTGCCATTTCTTCCAGTTCCTCCTCCTTTCATGTCAAATGAGGCATCTCTGGCCTCAGAAGCCCTATTAATGGACCCCGCCTGTCGTAATGAGAACTGGTTTCACCTGAGGGGTGGAGGGTGTTCAGTAATCTCAAACAAACAGAGGGTGGTTAGGGAGATATCGTCCATCAGGACACCAGTCACATGGACAGCCCCCTCCACGGTGCCCCCAGAATTCTGTCCCATTAGGGATGAGGCCCAGGCACTGAACACACAGCAGCTTCGGACACCTGCATCAGCTCCAGCAAACCCAGCCCATGTTGCTCCTGGGGGCTAAATCAGCTTTCGGGAGCTTCTCCTTCTTCTCCTTGCTTGCTTTGTGGTATCTGAGCATAATTCTGGACTTGTTTGCAGAGTTTACACTCTCAAGTCAGCTCCATCAGATCTGGCTCAAGACTTAAGGCAGAGGGGGTCCCTGTGACCAAGCTGGAAGCAAACTAGTTTGGGGGTGGGGCAGGATCAGCAAAACGAAGAGGTCCTCTGAGCACCCAGCCTTTACCACCTACCCCGGGGACGGAGCACTTGGTGACATTATGCTGCTTGTGGTATATCTTAGAGTCATAAAACCATGGAAATGTGAAGGACCTCATATTAACCTGTTCAGTCCTTTGTTTGTTTGTTTTTTCTATTTTTTTGTTCAGTCCTTTTTGTACATGCACAGAATAGTGAAGAGATCGTCTCTAAGTAACTTAACCAGCAGCAGAGCATGGCTAGGACCAGGTGTCCCAATTTTCTAACCAGCTCTTTCCTACCACACCCCAAGACCTCCGGTAAAGCATTAACTGTTGATTTTCTTTGACTTGTACACATATATCCTGTCTCTTCAATTACATTATAAGTCCCTTGAAGCCCAGAACTGTGCCTGATATTGTCTCTGATTCCTGCACAATGTCTAAATAGTCTCTGCGCAAGGCAGGGCAGTTTCCTTGGTAAATGAAGCAAGAATTGGACTGTTTTCTTTGCAGTGAGGCCCCCTGGGCAAGGCTTGTGGCCTGTCTTAAACTGGACATAGAGCTAAATCACACAAACACATGCAGAGCAGATTCTTTCTATGTGGCCTTAAACACTGGGGCATGTAGGGATAGAACATTATATATGATGCCCAAGACCCAATTTTCCTTTTCTGAAGCTTGAATTATTTAGGTTTTCTTTGTCAACAGCCATATCTCAGTAGACCAAAATCAAGGGTGAGAAGACAGGGTGAGAATGGCTTTGAACATGACTTTAAGGAGCTTATCATGAAGGTGCAGCCAACGTGTCAGTGATATGAATCATGCATTGATTCCAAACTTTAGCTAAACAAGCTACAATGGACATAATGACTCACTGTTGTGTATGTGCTTATTAGGGGCCCACAATTTCAGAGCATTGTGGTGTGTATGAGGACATATCATAAAGAATAAAGATGGCCCTAGCCGGTTTGGCTCAGTGGATAGAGCATTGGCCTGCAGACCCAAGGGTCCGGAGTTCAATTCTGGTCAAGGGCATGTACCTTGGTTGCAGGCTTCTCCTTGGCCTGAGCCCTGGTTGGGGCTTATACAGGAGGCAACCAATCGATGTGTTTCTCTCACATCAATGTTTCTCTCTGTCTTTCCCTCTCTCTCCCACTCTCCCTAAAAATCAATGGAAAAATATCCTCGGTTGAGGATTAACAAAAACAACAACAACAAAAGAATAAATATTCCACTTGAGGAATATGATCTACACTAATAAAAGAGAAACATGCAAATTGGTGTCACTCCACTACCCTTCCCATTGGCTAATCAGGGCGATATGCAAATTAACTGCCAGCCAAGATGGCGGCCGGCAGCCAGGCAGCTTGAAGCTAACAGGAGGCTTGCTTGCTTCAGTGACGGAGGACTCCAACATTCCCAACCTGCGGCTGCCGGCCTCTGAGCTTGCAGTTTGAAACATTGTAACAAATATAGAAGCTAAACAAAACCCCAGAACCTCCTTTCAGCCAGCCAGGATCTCAGAACTGGAGTTGAAACAGTGTTTCGATTATAGAACCCAAACAAACCAGATACCTGCTTTCAGCAGCCGAGGCCTAAGAGCTGGAGCCAAGCCTCAGAGCTAAAGCTGGCCCAGAATAAAAAAAAAGAAAAAAAGGAGCAGTTGGGAGGTTCAGTCACCCGCCAGCCTGAAAACAGCCCTCAGCCCCTCACCCAGACTGGCCAGGCACCCCAGTGGCGACCCCCACCCCGAAGGGTGTGTGACCAGATGCAAACAGCCATCGTCCCCTCATCCAGGCTGGCCAGGCACCCCAGTGGGGACCCCCACCCTGATCCAGGACACCCTTCAGGGCAAACCAGCCGGCCCCCACCCGTGCACCAGGCCTCTATCCTATATAGTAAAAGGGTAATATGCCTCCCAGCACCGGGATCAGCGTGACAGGGGGCAGCGCCCAAACCCCCTGATCGCCCTGCGGCTCTGTGTGTGACAGGGGGCGGGGCCACAACCTCCCTATCTGCCCTGCTCTGTTCATGACAGGGGAAGGCGCCCCAACCCCCTGATCAGCTCTGCTCTGTGCCTGATAGGGGGGAGCTCCCCAACCCCCTGGAAACACACTGCGGCTCTGTGTGTGACAGGGTGCGGCGCCCCAACCCCCTGATCGGCCCTGCTCTGTGTGTGACAGGGTGCAGCACCCAAACCCCCTCTCCCAAACGGGCCCTGCTCTGTGTGTGACTGGGTAGAGCCCTAACCTCCCCTATGGCCCTGCCCTGAGTGTGACAGGGTGCTGCGCCTCAACCCCCTGATCCTGCCTGCTCTGCGTCACAGGGGGGAGCTCCCCACACGCCCCAATGGGCCATTTCTCTGTCGGTGACGGGGGGGGACACCCGCAACCTCCCCCATCGACCCATCTTAGATGGGACCAGGGGGCGGGGCCCCAACCCCCCAATCGGCCTTACCCTGAGCAAAACTAAGGGTGGCATGGCAACCTCCCAATCTGCCCTGGCTCTGTGCATGACAGGGGGCGGCGCCCCAGCTCCCCAATCGGCCCTGCTCTGAGCCGACCAGGGGCTGCACCTAGGGATTGGGCCTGCCCTCTGTAACCCGGGAGCAGGCCTAAGCCAGCAGGTCGTTATCTCCCGAGGGGTCCCAGACTGCGAGAGGGCACAGGCCGGGCTGAGGGACCCCCCCCCCCCCCCGAGTGCACAAATTTTTGTGCACCGGGCCTCTAGTAGTCTAATAAAGAGGATATCAGTCAGCTTTTACCGCAGGAACAAACAATCCCAAACTCACAGTGACTTAAAAAGGAACACATGTACCTGGCTTGTGGTATGCAAGGATGTTGGCCAGCTGAGCTGTGCTGGGCTCACCGGGTTGTGCGTGCCGTCTGGTTGCAGCCCAGCCTGAAGAAGCGTCTAGCATGCAGGCCATGTTGTTCTCGTGGCAGAGGGCAGATAGACACTCACAGAGGGGGCAGAAAGCTAAACCACACAAGCGTATTTTGTTTTTGTTCAAATATGGCTTATATCACAGCTGCTCACATTCCCATAGCCAAAGCAGGTTACATGGCCATCTTTGTCCTAAAGATAATGGGACAAAGAAATATATTGTACTTACAGAGAAGCATGGGGGAATAATTGTGAACAAGCAGTACAATCTGTCACAAAGGGATTGAGGAGAGTGTTATTAACAGAAATAGTTACACTAATTACTCTAGTACAGAGATTTGTAATTAGAGATGCATATGGCTGAGAACTCTCATGCTTTAGTGCATGAAAAGGGAGAATTTGATAGAGTAGTGGGGGATCCACTGTAGAAGAAACTTCCGTACGAAGGTATCTTATCTCCACCTGCGTTTGCATAATGGTGGAACTGTACTGTGGTCAGGAAGAGGTAAGACTTTTTGGAATTCTCTCATCAGGAAGATGAAGGCATGATAAAGCCCCTCAAATCCAAGGCCCTGGTTTTACCTGTCATGCAGTTCAGGGAGTTATTTTTTGTCATTAAAGATGATGACACTGAGATGGTTTTGCAGTGTGGGCAGCCTTGCAGGTGACTCCATGCTTATGCATGGCAGTAACAACTGTGTCTTGTTTTCTGTCGGTCACCAATAAAAAGAGAATGGATCTTTTTTGAGCTTAAAGAAAGTGCCAGTCCAGCCTTCCACCCTTTCTCGATGGAATAGTGTCTGTGTGACTTTTTGAGAAAGTATGTAGCCCAAGGTGAAGAGGTGCACTGTACTAGTTCAGTTGATATCATCTAGGAAAGTATCAGCAATATCTCTTATACTACAAACCTAGACAAATGCCTCCTTCTCCCATTTCTCATAACTTAAGGTTGTCTCCTTTTATACTTCAGCAAAACTCTTTTAAAAAAACAAACACCACAGTTGCCTTTACCTGTTATCTCCAATTCTCATCTTTCCATTCTCTCTTGAATCCAGTGCAGTCGGGCTTCCTCCCTCGCTACTGCGCCAAACCTCTCTGCTGAGGCCCCTGTGACTTCCGAAATGTTACAGAGTCTGGTGATCACTTGTCTGGTGCAGTTTTGCTTGATCTATCGGCAGCTTATCTCTGACCCACTGTGATCACTAGGCTTTTGGAGTACTGTTGTTTCTTAGTTGTGCCCTTGCTTCACTTGTTTTTCCTTCTCGGGCATTCGAGGAAATCATGACTGCGATCCTGGTTTTGTGCACAGTAAGGCTGCATGGTTTAGGGGATGATTTCACTGTAATATAGAAATCAGTTGACTCTTTCAATGAAATTCTATGTAACTGCAAGATCTGTCCCTTTTGTTTCATCGAGACTCTTCCGCATAAAGGAAATCAGCTCCGCTGCCTGTGCAGCACCACTCGTGCACACGCAGTGCTGTAAGCGCAGGTGGCACCAAAGGACAAGCCATATGGAACAATAAACACTACACAATGAACATGAACAATAAATATGGAAGGTTGTGAATAAATATTTGCCTTGTGTATACAAGGAGTGCCTTTGCTTGTGGAGCAATAAGCAAGGGGTCATTCCTCCTTTCATATAATCCCATCTGCCCTCCAGAGAAGGACTCTCAGGAGTGGGCTGAATAAAGGGGGCAGGCAGAGGGAGGTGAGGAAGGGTCTTTTGGTTTTGTGAGGTCTCTGACAAAACGCACAGCAGCCCAGACTGGATCCAGCGCTGAAGAGGATTGAAGGATCAGTTACCTTTATGCAGAACCAGCACCAGCCTTGGCAAACACCATCCGTTCACCAGGAACACTTATCGGGCATGTTCTGTGGGCCAAGCATGAGGCAAGGCACTGGGGCTCAGAGATTAATAGGATACCATCCCCATCTGTCCAGGTACTAGAATGCTTTGGATTTTTCATGGGATACGTGCTTTCCTATGACATGAATTTGTTTAAGGTTAGCTCCTTCTCAGTTAAAACTGTTATTTCTGGAAGCACACACAATAGAAAACAGCTTGTTATTATACAAGGGTTTGCTTCCTGATTGAAAAGTGAGAAGGAGCAGTGAGGACTGTGTGTGGAGAGGGGTCAAACTCTTTTTTTTCTGTTTTCCTTGCTTAGATTAGGACTGTTTCCTGACAACAAATCAGCACCGATCAATTGACAAGTAGCTGATGAGTGGATACCAATAGAAGGCACCAGGAGAGACTTAAGACAGTTGTGAGCATGAGCTCTTGAATCAGACTGCCTGACTTCTGCCACTGACTTACTCTGTGACCTTGGAGAAGTTACTCAGCCTCTCTGTGCCTTAGCTTCCTCATCTTAAATGGGAATAATAATAGAACTTATTTCATATGTTGTTAGAAGAACTAAATGAGTGCAATGGCAGTGTTAGCTAATTAGTTACTAGCCCCCCGGGGGAGTGGGGTGCAGGGGCCCTCAAACATTGCCTAGCATATGGTGAGCACTCAGTTCAATGGTGGCTGTTACATCCCCTTACATTATACATGTAAAATAGAATTATATGACAAGATCACTATCAAGACCAAACATCCTATATAATAAAAGGCTAATATGTAAATCGACCAAACAGCAGAACGACTGGTTGCTACAATGCGAACTGACCACCAGGGGGCAGATGCTCAACACAGAAGCTCCCCCTTGTTGGTCAGTGTGCTCCCACAGGGGGAGCGCTGCTCAGCCAGAAGCCGGGCTCATGGCTGGCAAGCACAGAGGTGGTGGCAGGAGCCTCTCCCGTCTCCACAGCAGCGCTAAGGATGTCCGACTGACATCCTCTGAGGGCTCCCGGACTGCGAGAGGGCACAGGTCGGGCTGAGGGACCCCCCCACCAAGTGCACAAATTTCATGCACTGGACCTCTAGTAAAGAATAATCAAGAAGTAAATATCAACCTGAGACAAGAAAAATACCAGAGTGGCATGTGCATGATTATTTGACTTGCATAGAAAATGAAATGGATTCACAGGGCAAGTTTCCCAGGGACTGTTGCAGTCCAGAAAAGCTTATGAAGGAGTCAGTATTTGAGATGAGCCTTGAGGCTTATGTAGAAGAGGTAGGGATGGAAGTGGAAGGGCATTTGAGGTGAAGACCTCCTTTGTGTCACCAATACAGGCCAGCCCAGGCCTGCACATAAGGCTATGCATGAACCAAGACAATGGAGGAGGAAGAAGTGAGAACCAGATGAGAAAAGTCAGCAGGGAACAGACTGGTGAGTCCAGAATTCCAAGCCAATAGGCAATTTTCTAAACAGCTACCGATGTTCCCTCTTCATTAGAAACATTTAAAAGACTGCACTGCAGAGAAATAGCTAAATGTCTCAGAAATCCCCTGAGTGTCAGAATGGATAGTGGATCTTGAATTCCAGGGAGATTCATTAATCCACCCTGGATACAGTGAGCTGGTAGCAAAGCTAATTCAGAGCCAGACCAGAGCAGCCCACGCTCTCCCACCCTGCACTCCTCCCCGTGGGCTGGGCGGGGCCGGACACCCTGCTCACGGAGCACTCTGCTAGCTCCAAGGCTGCAGGACACCTGTCACTCTCTTTATTGTTCATGAGGGAGTGGATCCTCCTGCTGCAAAAGGGAAAAACTCGCCCAAGTACCCCGGTGACCCACTCTCGTCCTGCATGCAGGCTTTCCTCCAGAATGGGTTCTCCCTCCCGGGTCTAGTAACTGTGAGACTGGCCACACTGATTAGCTAACACTGCCATTGGGGGCATATTAGAGCTGCTAAAAGCAACTTTTCTGAGTGTTTTCACGCTTGGATAGTTCAAAAGTAGTCATGCCATCCTGCCCAAAATTTGCTCTTCAGTGAGTTGGGCCACCATGGATTTGCAGTCACCATTACTGCTGCCAGGACAGTGTCCTGTGGCCCAGGGGGAAGCCTGCACCGCTGGGAGGGCTTGAGCACCAGAGGTGGTCCCCAGAAACAGTTCGTCAGATTTGAGGTGTGTGTTGGAGGGGGGGCAGTCTGCCTAGAGCTGATACTCAGAAATCAAGTAACTCAACCGCCCGAAATGGACACACTTTGGAAACTGAGTCCCAGAGAGGATCCACACTGCTTCCTTCCTCACCCCTGCTTTTTCCATGGCCTGTGTCATCATCCTCTCAGGCCAGCCTTCATTCCTGGTTAGTGTGACCTAACGCCCTGAAGCGTCCACATGCTGCAGGTGGCACAGTGCCTGTAAGTGAAGGGGGCAGAAGACTCCGACCCCAGCCCTACTTTTTCTCACAACCAGCTCGGTGGCCTTGGGCAGGTTCTCTCTTGGGACCTCTGTTCCGCATCTATGACTTGAAGGGCCAGGACTGGCTGGCTCCGCGTGTCTTCCTTCCCCACATCCTCCTCTCCACAGCAGCTAATACCCCTTGCCTTTGGCAGGCCTTCTTGCCTCTCCACCCTCTGCTCTTTACCTCCTTTCATTTCCTTGAATCTGGCCTTCTTTTCCCCTACGCTTCCTATTTTGCTTCCTGTGCCTTTTCATCCCTAAAAAGGTCTTAAATGTCAGGGGACCTGAGACCAATATGAGGGGACACTTATAAGACTACTTGCAAGGACAGGGACATGAGCAGAGGGCCACCCTCACTCTACTTCTCAGAGGGCCACAGGCTGCCTACTCCCACTGTGCACCCCATCCAGAAATCCTTTCTGCCGCATCTTCTAGGCCCACTTCTCTACCACTTCTTTCACTGACACAGGAAGTAATAAAACCTTGTTCCCTACATTCATCTCATGGTGCTGTTCCTGAAGTAGAATGTCTGATATCTGGTCCAACCAAGTTCCCTGTCTACAGACAGGAGCACTGCAGCCCAGCCAGTTAGATAGCTTTCTCAAGGTCACACAGGTGGCAGGCAGGCAGGGCTCAATTCCTGCACCATCTGTGGAAGACTGATGGCAGTCACAAAGGGACCCTCTGGTTTTGTAGTCTTTGGAGGTTGCAGTGCTCCCTTGTACACATTGGTTTACACGGCAGAGGGAAGCAAGCCCGGGGAGTGTCAGTGTTCCCTCCCACCTTCCCGCCCTAGGCAGCCCTGGGGCAGAGGTGAAGAGCATGACCTCTTAACTCTCTAAACAGGTTGCTGGCTGGTTTTACTGTGAAGAGTCTGAAGTTAGACCCCTGTTGTGGGCATGCCTTGCCTATCAGACACAGAACAGAATTTAGAACAGGGCCCCACACTCCCTGCCCCAGTCTCCCAATGCCTTTCATATTCCCTGCACCTAATGGTGCTCGCCCTCTCCCACTTCACCCAGCGGGATTCCTCATCTTCCACTGCAGCCCTCTCTCCACTGATTCGCCACCTATCATCCCCCCCCCTTTTCCAGGTGCCTCCGAAGGGGCCCTAGACTGGATTTCAGGGGCACAGGTATAGTCCCAGCTCTGCTGGCAACCTTTTTGTCCTCTGCTTTGTGCTTTGCTGAGGTTTATCTACAAAATGAGATTAATAATGGGTATTGTATACACAGGAAAAAGATTTCACCTGTGAAGTGTCATGAGCTTCTATCCTCCACTTGAAGAGAGATATTATGGATTGTGATGAGACACAGCATGAGGTAGTGAGAAAAAAAGACACCCAAATGCAGCAAAGCAAGTTAATGTAAACAATGGGCATATTTCAGAAGTTCCAGTTTCTGCCGTCATGGAGTTCTACCGAGAAGTTATTGACTAACAATAACAGAATGTGACTAACCTCGTAAAGTCTCTATTACGTGGTACTCTACAGCAGCTTACTATATGATGATAACAAAGAATGCATCCAATCACACCGTAACTTCTCAAATTTACCAAAGTGCACAGACATTCCCCCAGCAATGAAAAGGTCCCGTTTTGATTTGAGAATGAAATGTGGTGGTGATAAATGTTAGGGTTATCACCAATTAAAAGCCATATTCAGTGTCAGTGCCAGGCTTTCAGACCTTTATTGGTTGATTAATCAGCCCCACAGTACAGGAAGATAGAGACATTACCCCTAATTTATAGATGAGCACATGCAGTCGCCAGTGCTTCTAGATGAGAGTAATGCAGATGGGCTAACGGGGTAATCCAAATGGGCTCAGACTCTTCCAGCCGGTTTACCCCCTGCAGCATCCCCACCCCTGTTGTTGGGAGGAGGACATAACTCTCTCAGCAGGATGCCCACCTGGCTTTGAAGGGTGAGGGCAGTTGATATAGTTCCAGTGTTGGTTCCTTTATGTTTTGAGGGCTCATGAGCCTTTTTGCCACAGGATCTGAAGAGAAATGGTATTACTGCCGCCTGAGGGACTTGGATGACGGCGGAGGCACTCCAGGCTTGCCAGTGAGGAGCCAGGGCTCTAAGTCTGGCCTGCAGTGTGACCTTCCCTTTTGACCTCTGGCCTTCAGTTTCCTCATCTGGGAAATGAAAGGGTTAAATTGTATTCGCCCTAAAATTCTTCCCAGCAGTGTCATTCTGTGCTCCAATAACAGAGAATAGCAGTGAGCTGAGAATTTCTTAAGTCACTAATTCTATATGTAGTCAAGGCTAGGGTGTGACCTTGGACAGATGCCTTCACTCTTGCAGAACCTCAATACACTAGCAGTCAGTCCAGAGGTGGGAGAATATGTCACACAGTAAGTCAGTAATATTTACTAAGCACTGACTATGCACCTGGGCCCTTGGAGAGAGAGCTTCTTCAACTCAGGAAGCTCCATGATGGATTCTCCCTCATGCCCCGCCCTGCCCTAGAGACCCTCCAACATGAAAAAACAGCCAGCAGCAAGGTCACTATAATTTAATTTAAAATAATGGTAATGATAAAGGCCACTTAGGCTTACCAGTGATCCATGCTTTATAAATGTTGGAGAGAGAAACGAGGGGAGAGGAAGTGAAGATAGAGTGAGGTCAGCGGCCCATGAAGTGATCGATACACAGAACATGAGCCTCATGCACCTATTATTCTTGATTCATTCCCTCTCACTGATCCATGGCAACTAGTGGTTGAGGACATCGGTAGCGGAGTCCTACTAGCTAGTTTCCAATTCCAAAGCCAATTATTAGCTATGGGCCTTGGTTTTCTGACCTTAAATCAAAGTGAAAATTGCAATTACCTCATGGAGTTGTTGTGAGGATGAAATAAGTACGTGCTTGTGAAGCATCTAGAATTGTGCTCAGCACTTAGAAGCATCAGCACATGTAAGATGTCAGTATTCCTATGGGTACAACTTCCTTTCTACCTGCCCCAGGCTCCAAGTTAAACTGATTTGAGGAAGAGGGACATTTACACTTGATTTTTTTAAAAAATTAACCTTATTGAAGTATAATTCATATTCAACTAAGTGTTCAAATTTTACTTGTATAGTTGGATTTTTAATAACCTTACAGCAGTGTAATTTCATTTACCCAGCCCCCTCCTGTGTGGTGGTTATACATCTTTCACTTACGCATGTATTATAAACCCCACCCCACAGTGTTAATATTTTTTGCCTTAAACAGTCAGTTATCTTTAAATTATGAAAAAAAATAAAGCAGTGTTTTATATTTACTCACTCAGGCACCATTTCTGGTGCTCTCCATTCCTTTCTGTAGATCCAGGTTGCCTTCTGGTATCATCGCCCCTCACCCTGAAGCACATCCCCTAGCGTTTCTATAACACAGGTCTGACGAATTATCTCAACTTTCATTTCTCTGAAAATGTTTTTATCCCATCCTCTTTTTGAAGTAGATTTTTACTCTTTATTGGAGTGACATTGGTTAACATTATCTACATTTCAAGCGTACAATTCTATAATACATCATGTGTGTTGTGAGCTTACCACTCAAAGTCTAGTCTCTTTTCATCACCATACATTTGACCCTTCTTCATCCTCCCCACACCTCCTCTCCCTCTGGTAACCACCATTCTATTGTCTGTGTCTGTGAGTTTGTTCATTTGTTTTATATTCCACATATAAGTGAAATCATGTGGTTCTTGTCCTTTTCCATCTGACTTATTGCACTTAGCATGGTCCTCTAAGATCCATCCATGTTGTTGCAAATGGGAGTATTTCACCCTTTCTTATGACTGAGTAGTATTCCATTATATATATATATACTAGAGGCCCGGTGCTCGAAATTCATTCATGGCGGGGGCAGGCGTGGTCCCTCAGTCCAGCCTGCACCCTCTCGCAATCCAGGACCCCCTCGGGGGATCCCACAGGGGTTGGGCCTAAACCGGCAGTTGGATATCCCTCTTGCAATCCAGGACCGCTGGCTCCTAACCACTCACCTTCCTGCCTGCCTGATAGCCCCTAACCACTCTGCTTGCCTGCCTGATCACCCCAAACAACTCACCTGCCTGCCTGATCGCCCCTAACCACCTCTGCCTTAGTCCCCACACCCAGGACCTGAGCTTCCCTCCCTCTGGCCGGCCACAGACATCCAGGCCAGCTTCGCCCGGGCCGCCACCTGGGAACCTGGGCGGCTTTGCCTGTGCAGGCACTTGGGACCCCGGGTGGCTTTGCCTGGGCCCCAGCTTTGTCAGGAAGGACAACTGAATGATGTACAGAAGATGTCCAGTCTATCCGGTCTAATTAGCATATTACCCTTCTATCAGTATAGACTAGAGGCCCAGTGCAAGGATTTGTGCACCGGTAGGGTCCCTGGGCCTGGCCTGTGCCCTCTCACAACCCAGGACCCCTCAGGGAATGTCAGAGGCCCAGTGCATGGATTTGGCCCAATCCCCATGACCAGGCCAAGGGACCCCACTGGTGCACGAATCCATGCACCGGGCCTCTAGTATGCTTATAAGATCTTTGGTTAATCTCTTCCCACCCTTCCCCTTCCCCCCGATCACTCTGAGATTCATCAGTCTGTTCCATGTTTCCATGCCTGTGCATTGAGCGTCTGCCCCCTGGTGGTCAGTGCACATATAGCTACCTGTTGAATGGTCAAATAGTCAAACAGTCACTTAGGCTTTTATATATATAGATGTATATCACATCTTCTTTATTCAGTCATCCATCAAAGGAAACTTAGGTTGTTTTCATGTCTTGGCTACTGTGTATAATCCTGCAATGAACATAGGGTTACATATATCCTTACGAATAAGTGTTTTCAAAATTTTCAGGTAGATACCTAGACGGGGGATTGATGGGTCATGTGGTAGTTCTAGTCTTAATTTTTTGAGGAACCTCCATACTTTTTTCCATAGTGACTATACCAATTTTCATCCCCCCCAGTAGTGCATGAGGGTTTCTTTTTCTCCTCTCTAACACTTACTTACTGTCTTCTTGATAATAGACATTTTAACAGATGTGAGGTGGTATCTCATTATAGTTTTGATTTGATTTTTCCTTGTAGCTAGTAAAGTTGAGCATCTTTTCATATATCTGGTGACCATTTGTATGTCCTCTTGGGAAAAGTGTCTGTTCAGGTCCTCTGACATTTTTAAATAGGATTACTTATTTGTTTTGTTGTTGAGTTGTATGAGTTTATTATATATTTTTTATATTAGACCCTTATTAGAGGTGTTGTTTGAAAATATCTCCACACATTTGGTTGGTTGCCTTTTTGTTTTGTTGATTTGTTTGTTTGTTTTTCTGTGCAGAAACTTTTTAGTTTGATATAGTCCCATTCATTTATTTTTGCTTTTACTTCCCCTTGCCTTTGGGATGAAGGTCATAAAATTCTCTTAAAGACCAAGATTCATAAATTTAGTAGCTTTTTTCTTCTGTGTTTAGGTTTTTGATCCATTTTGATTTAATTTTGTGTATGGTGTCAAATAGCAATCTAGTTTCATTCTTTTGAATGTGGTTTTCCAATTTTCCCAACACCATTTATTGAAGAGGCTTTCTTTTCTCCATTGTATGTTTTTGACTTTTTTATAAAAAATTAGTGGTCCATATACATGAGGGTTTATTTCTGGGTTGTTAATTCTGTTTCATTGGTCTGTGTGTCTGTTTTTCTACCAATACCATGCTGTTTTGATTATAATAGCTTTGTAATATAATTTGAGGTCAGGGAGTGTGATACCTCCAGCTTTGTTCTTTTTTTCTCAGGAAATTTTGATGACTTTTTGTTCTACTTTTAAAAATGCCTATGGGATTTTTTATGGTGATTGCATGAAATCTGTGTATTGCTTTTGGTAATATGACCATATAGGTGAATCTTGTGTTGTTATTATAATCCACTTAGTCACTCCTTGTCTTTTGATTGGAGAATTTAGTCTATTGATATTCTTTAAATTATTGATGGATATGTACTTGCTGCCATTTAAAAACATGTTTTTTGGTTGTTTTGTAGTTCCTCTCTTTCTTCTTTTGCTTTCTTCCCTTGTTCTTTGATTACTTTCCTTAGTATTATGCTTAGAGTCCTCTCATTATCTTTTATGTATCTATTATAGATTTTTGCTTTGTGTGATTACCACGAGGCTCACATATAACAGTGTATATATGTCTGTTTTAAGTTGATAGCATCTTAACTTTGAAGGCATTCTAAAACTCTAAATTTTTGCTCCCCATTTTATGTTTTAGATGTCACATTTTACTTTTTTTTATTTTGTGTACCCTTTAACTGATTATTATAGTTACAGTTATATTTACTCCTTTTTTTTAGCCTTCATATTAGATTTATAAGTAATTAATCCACTTATGGAAATAATAGAATAGTTTTAAATAATAATATAAGAATAAACTGTGTTTATGTACTCACAACTGTAAACCTATTTTTGCCATACCCTATGTATACATATATATATTTATCTTTAGCAGTTACGTTTATTTATTTATTTATTTTTACTAATTAATGTCCTTTATTTATAGCTGAAAGAAGTTTTGTTAACATTTCTTATAAGGTTGGTTTATTATTTTTTAAAATATATTTTTATTGACTTCAGAAAGGAAGGGAGAGGGAGAGATAGAAACATCAATGATGAGAGAGAATCATGGATCGGCTGCCTCCCACATGCCCCCTACTGGAGATCAAGCCCACAACCCTGGGCATGTTCCCTGTGTGAGAATCGAATCGAACTCTGACCTCCTGGTTCATAGTTTGATGCTCAACCACTGAGCCACACCCCTGGGCAGCTTTTGCTTTTTTGTAACTCTTTTTTCTTCAGTTTTGAATAACTGCTGGGTAGAGTATTCTTGGTTGATATTTTTTCTTTTAGCTCTTTGAATATATCATGCTACTCCCTTCTAGCTTGCCAAGTTTCTGCTGAAAAATCTCCTGGGAGTCTCATGTGGGTTTGAAAAATCTCCTGATGGTCACATGGGAGTTCCCTGTATGTAACAAGTTGATTGTATCATGCTGATTTTAAGATTCTCTTTTTGTATTTAACTTTTGACATTTTAATTATAATGTGTCTTGGTGTGGATATTTTGGGGTTCATCTTATGTGGAACTCTCAGGGCTTCCTGAATCTGGATGTCTGTTTCCTTTTTCAGGTTAAGAAAGTTTTCAGTTATTATTACTTTAAATACATTTTCCCACCTTTTCTCTCTCTCTCCTTCTGGGACCCATATAATTAAAATGTTATTATTCTTGATGTTGCCCCATAGCTCCCTTAATTTATCTCTGCTTTTAAAAATTATTTTTTTCTTTCTACTGTACTATTTGAATGAGGTGCACTGCTCTGGCTTCTACATCAATGATCCTTTCTTCTGCTTTATCGAGTCTGCTGTCAAACTTTCTAGTGTAAATTTCAGTTCAGTTCTTCAGCTCTGTTACTTCTGTTTGTTACTGCCTTATATTTTCTGTCTCTTTGTTAAAAATATCACTGTGTTCATCCATCCTTATCCCAAATTCAAGGAGCATTTTTATGACCATCACTTTAAAATTTTTATCAGATAAATTACTTATTCTGATTCAGTAAGGGTTTTTATTTTTCTGAGTTTTTATCTTGTTCTTTCATTTGGAACATATTCCCCTGCTTCCTTATTTGACATGACTCTCTTGTGTGTGTTTTCTATGTATTAGGCAAAAAACTACCTCTCCTCCCAGTCTTGAAGGAGTATCATTGTGTAGGAGATCATTTTTATCTTTCAACCTAGCCCTAGCTTTGGTTGTTTCTCAAACTTTTGTGATTGCTTAAGCAGCCTAATTTGTTCTAAATAGGTCCCAGTTGTTGAGGGTCTACCAAGATCTTTCAGTATTCCAAAGGAAGCAATCTTAGGCAGCACCTAGTTTCCGGCAGATTGAAAGACAGACCCCCAGGCATTAGCTTTTAAAATATGCAAATATATACAGTCTTGTGGAAACAGTGGTAAGACCTGCTGGACTCCAGACCAGACAATCTGGAGGTGTTCCCTGGGCAGCTTGAGACTGGTGTATAAGCGCCTTTTGAGGAGGTACCAGATGGCTGTAGTGAGCCAAGGGAGACCACAAATATGGCACCCACCAGCCTATGTTTCCTGAGAGCATATCCATGGCCTCTAAATGCATAACAAACATGAAGTCTGCTGCTCAGGCTGGAGCTCCAGGACAAATAAATAGCCTTTCTCACAGAAAGACTGGGGGTGGGTTTTAGTCTGCTGCCTGTGTAGTGCTCTGGGGGAAGCGGAGAGGGAGGCCGGTTGCTAGCCTGCCGAGAACTGCCTTTCTGATTGTTATAGTGCTAACCCAGAATGCAAACCCCCCTGGCCACCAGTGCCAGGCAATCAAGGAGCATTCCCTTTGTTGAGCCTTACCCCACACAGCTTATAGGAACAGGTGGGCAGCAAATCAGAGCTTTCTGTTAACTTGACTAACACCATTCACTCTGCTCTGATGATTCCCTGGAACCTGCCCCACACAGCTCCCAGGCTGGTGTGAACCTCTTCCAGCAGCTTTTCTACACAGCTTGTCTCGGCTCACATCGAACACTTTCCGAAAACCTCTTAAAGATTCACAAACTCCAAACAAGAGCATCTGGCCCCAGCATGCCCTGTACCTCTTACTAAGCAGTCCCAAGCCTGACACTAGGAGCAGCCAGCCTCTCCCAGGCCTCCAAGCCCAGAACAGGTGGCAGCCTTCTACAGATCACTTTGTAGCTCCTATCAGGTGGTCCTGGCTGGGCACAGGCAGTGGCTGACGTTGGCCTGCACCAGAGTCCCTCCCAAGAGGCCCCAGGACAAACACCTGGTGACTGGCTTCAGACCACACCAGAGTACCACCCAACCAGCTCCACAAACAACAAATCCAAATGGTGGACTTAACAGGCACCAGAGTTCTGCTAAAGAGAATCCAGCTTCATGGAGCCAGACCCTGCACAATAGCTTGTCTGCTGTAGTCACTCACGCCCATTTCTAATAGCCAGTCAGCCTGAGGGGGAAATTCCTCCCACTGACTTGACAACAGCAATCAAGGCTCAACTATAACAAGAAAGCACATACAGCCCACACAAGGGACATCCGTAGAACACCCAACTCAGACAACCAGGGAGACTGCACCACTGGGTCCCACAGGAACCAGAAGATATGGAAAAGAGCCATATATAAAATTTGGAAGTTAAGAATACAATAATAATTTTTTAAATGCAGTGAATGGATTTAAAAAAAGACTTGGCACAGCTGAAAATAGAATTATTGACCTGTATAGAGGTGGGGGGGGGGTGGGGGGGTATTGAGAATCAAGCATAGAGAATCAAAAGAATGGGAAATACAAAAAAGAAGTAAAAGATTGGGAAATAAATGGTGAAATTTATGAAATGTTCTCTAAATCTATTGATAGATTCATGAATTTTTATTAATGTGGTGAATTACACTTTATCCTGTTATTTAAGTGTAATATATGGTTTATGCATCTGTATATATCCTATCTCACACATCTTTTATCAAAGTTTTTTAAAAGAAGGAAAGGTTCTGGTCTAGGCATCTATATCATTGCAGGTACCAAAAGAAGTCTGCTTTCTATTCTGCCATTAGCTGAAAGATGCAGTTTATCACCAGTAGGGAAGGGGCACGCAGGGTGCCAAATCATGATCTAATCACTTCCAGTGAATTCATGTTGTCATGGGAGATACACTGTTGAGAAGAATCGTGAAGCCCTTTATGGGAGCAGAAGGAGAGAGGCCATGATTAATAGAAGTATCTGCCATGCACAGGGTCAGAAAGTCATGGAATGTATTTGCCATTTTTGCCTGGATAGTGGCTAAGATTGGAGGATTTAAAATAAGGTTCTCTTAACTTTTAACTCCAGCTCCAGCATTTACAAGGTGTGTAATCTTGGACAAGTTATCTGTCTTACCTAAGTCTCAGTTCATTTCTTTATTAAAATAGTCAACTAATTAAGTTAAATGATATATGTAAAGCATATCCTGAGTCCTTAAGAAAGGTAGCTGGTATTATCATTATTGTTGTTTGCTTTGGATCATCTTATCTCCATTTTGCCATATTTATTTTTTTCTAATATCAAGATGTCTCTTATTTTTTCTCATCACAACCCCTATTGCTAATACCAAAAAAAGTAATAATTCCATGTGAAGGTTGATATTTTAATTACTCTCATAGTTTTTAATTTATTAGGCAACAGAGTATACACCATTTCTTTCCTGGGACAACAACCTCCTTTAATGTTCATCAAACCACTTGTGGGATGCAGAAATTTATTAACATGGAAAGGTTCAATTAAGCATAAATGGAAACCTCTAATGAATAAGGACATTTTAATAAGAACATGATTTTTAAAAAAACACACACACCTTAAGACAGCAGGAACACAATCAGGCAAGAATTCTTCTCCCCTTCATGGAGAGACTTCCAGTAAGAAAATGTTTCAGGCACCTTTGACCCTCAATGTGACAAACTTTTAACCCAAGAGAGACCTACCTGCTTTGTAGTTATAGATCTATTTTCTTTTGAAAGTCATTAAGCCTATGAATCTATTAAAAGTGTATGTTGCTCCATTATTCAAATGAAGATACAAATCATGATCCATGAATTTCTTCTTAATTCCAATTTCTAGCCAGTCCCCATTGGTTCCTGTATATCAGAAGTAAGCATAAGTCAATAGTCACAATCTGATGATGGTGATGATGATGATCACAACAACGATGATAATGATGGTAGTCACAACCACACATGCTGATAAGAGAATTCATTTGTAGATTCCAGTCAGGTATGACTTTGGAAGATGAGGACCCAGAGTTGGCTAGTGAGTTAGACATTTATCTGATCACCCTCCCAAATTGGGGACTTCTTGCTCATAAAACTCAGAAGCCCTACAAATAGGGTAATTCCTCCTAGTTTAATGGAATGGTGATGGTGGCATATAGAAAGCCAATGATACTTTGCCAACTACTGTAAGTTCATTGTTCTGTCTGCCCTACATTGTTCCATTTGCCCCACCATATCCACTCTCCACCCTTCTCCACTATGCTCTCTGGCCAAAGGGGCTAACCATATAGACTACATTAAAAAGCTACCTTGCACTCTGGCTTCCAGTTGGTTTCATTCAATGGGGAGCAGAGCAGAAGCTCAGCAGGAGAGAGGAAAGTGAAAATCAGGGTTTTTTTGTCCTGAGATCCTTCCCAGGTCATCTTGGGCTGGAATCATCACAGCTTCTCTCAAAATGGTTCCCTCAATAGATTGCTCTCCTTCCCATGTGTTTCTACTATCCTGATATTTGGAACTTGGTTTTATTCTTTTTACAAATTAATTTGAGTACCTACTATGTGCAGATCATGTAGAAGGGGTTTCTGAGCAGGGCAATTTTAGGATGAATAATGGGCTAATGGTGCAGAATGGGTTGAGTGGCAGGAACCAGAAGCAGGAAGCCCAGTCTACCAATCCAGACAGGAGACAGTAAGGACAGCAGTGGCTGCAGTGGGAAGAGCAGATATGACAGATGCTATTGGTGAAGAATTGCTGGCATTTGCTGAAGAAGTTAACAAAGGTGACTGCCAAGCTTTGAGCTTTCTGGGGACCAGGGAAATGCCATGAGTTCAGGTTTAGATGTATTGAGTATAAGGAGATGGTAGGATATCCCAGTAGAAATATCTAGTAGTTTATGGAGATGCATGGCTTGAACTCAAAAGAGAAGGCAAAGAAAATGTATAGCAAATTTGGATTCACTTATAATGGTGACTATTGAACCTTTAGGAAAGAGTGAAGTGAATGAATTTCCTGAGAAAGGGAGAGTTTAGAGAGACACAAAAGGATAAAAGATTAACTGTGAGTAAATGGCAGAAAGAAGCTTACCCCCAACATACACAGCGCACATGTCCATCCCACTGGCACTTTGTCTGTCTTACTCTCCCAGGTTAGGGCAGTCTCTCCTTCCTTTATGCTTTCACAGTTCTTTGGACAAATTCTTAGGAAGATTATCACCTCCTTCTGCAATTAGCTATTTACACGTCTGCCTCTCCATGTAGCTGAAAGCTCCTCATGGGCAGGGACTTCATCTCTTTTGTCTTTGTAATATTCCTCAGATTAAAAGAGGTCGAGAAGGGAGGGCGGAGAAGGAGGCAAAGAACTAATTATGGAGTTGAGCGAACTAAAATTGTACACTGTCATGGAGACAAGGGGAGTTTAATAATCGATGGCCATGCGAAGGCATGGATTGGCCAGTCGGAGGCCATAGGAGCATTTGGGGATGCAGGCTTGGTAAGAGTGGTAATGATGCAGGCCCACTGCCCAGAGGGGAAAGGGATGCCGAGCAGCTCCTACCATCAGTCACAGTCACAGAGCCCCTTCCACAACTCTGTTGTAGCTGGGAAGAGAGACCTAGCATACATGTCTCCTGCTCTCCAGTGGCGCAGTGTAGGCCAGCCGTGGGCAAACTACGGCCCGCGGGCCGGATCCGGCCCGTTTGAAATGAATAAAATTAAAAATAAAAAAAGACCGTACCCTTTTATGTAATGATGTTTACTTTGAATTTATATTAGTTCACACAAACACTCCATCCATGCTTTTGTTCTGGCCCTCCGGTCCAGTTTAAGAACCCATTGTGGCCCTCGAGTCAAAAAGTTTGCCCACCCCTGGTGTAGGCTAATGTCCCTGTCTTGCCCTCTGCAATAATCAAGTGTTTTTTTTAAAAAGTAAAAATAAAATAAAAAAAATTAGTGTATTACCCTGTAGGACCCTCATACTAGTTAGAGCGAGGCATTTTCTGTAGCCAGCATTGGGTTCACCTACTTTACCAGTTCACACATTACTGACAAGAGTGATGTGACAAGGACCACCAGCTGTGAAAAGCCAGTAACTGCTTAAGAGTGCCTGGGGCCTCAGGCGGCCAGCTGAGATTGTGGCCTCCCAGCATGACTGCAGAGCTCTGGGCCTTGCTTCCCAAAGTTTGGTCAGTGGAACGGCAGCTTTGGTATCATCTGGGGCCTGGTCAGAAATGCAGAACTCGGGTCCCACCCCAGAGGGACCAAATCAAAGTGCATTTTAACAGAATCCCAGGTAACCCATCTGCATTGTCACTGCTTTAGTTTCCACTGATAGTGTCACCACACTTCTAATAATGGCATTTACTGTGGGCCAGATATTTTTCTGAGCACTTGACATGAATTAACTTGCTTAATCCTCACATCAACTTTATAAGGTAGGTACTATCATCATCCTCACTTTAAGATGAGGTCAAATAGCTTGTCCAAGGTCACATGGCCGAGAAGTGGTAGAACCAGGATTCAACCCAGTCATTTGGCTCTAGGGGCCCCTGTGCTTTAACCACTGTACTGCCCTGCCCTTCCTCCCCCACCTCCCATGGCAACTGTCTGGGGACTTCTTAGGTGCTCAGTAAGCTCCCAAGTGGGGATGCAAAGCTGTCTGTGGTGCTGGAGAAAGGAAACCTTAGCACTTTGAGGAAGAGCTTTCTACCATCTGGGTACATCTTCTCCCTTTAGGGCAGGGGAGCTCCTCTGAAGGCACCTGACAAAGGAAAGAGTCATTCTAGGTTTCCCTCGTAGGAGAGGTTGGTGTTTCATATGCAGTTTCTTACAGTCAGCATCCAGGTTCAAGGTGAAGGAGGTCTGGGGGCAGAATGGACATGGTAAAGACAATGCTCTTTACTTGAGCGCCTGTTTTAATGGGAATACATTCCTTTTTGAGAGCATCCAAGTCCCAGGAGGGGATGGTAAAGAAGCCTAGAGTTGGCTCACCATGTACTGCCATTTTGTTTGAATTTGGTTAATATTGAAGACATAACTCACTTTGGTGAGGCCAGCCTCTCAGTTAATCATCATTCAGCTCATCAGACCTCTGGATTAAGCAGTGTGTTTTCCTGGCCGCCATTCTGTGAGGAGAGGACAGCTAACTTAAATCAAGAAGTTATCTAAACTGCTGGCCTAGTGAGGGCAGTCCTGAATCCTCCCCAGTCCTGGACGAGATGTGTCTTCCTAACCACGGCCCTGAGTCAGCACCAAAACCAATAGTAATTTCATCGGAAAAACTGACTGCTTTAGGAATGGGGTCTGTCCCATTTCAGAAGACTTTTTTCCAGGTTTGAGATTGGCGGAACAACTCTTTAAATCTAGGCTTGCTGTTTGGCAGCATTTTAGGTGGTGCCACACTCTCGAGTTGGATTGAGTCCGCTGAGAGCTTGGTGATAAAGGGACCCTGATGCCAGCAGAACAGTAGAGGGCTGTTGGCCCAGTTCTCTGCCTCCCTCCACTCCCTCGGTGGCATAGGGGATTATTTTCTCCATATCACAAAGGAGGCTGTTAGGAGAGCCCTTCTCATGTGCTTCCTGAATTGTTTTCTCTAAAAGTCAATGTGATTTCTGCTTCCTCAGACTTCAGACAGAAGTGGTAAACTAGTTTCCCAAATCTCCTTTCAGTTGTTTAAAGAAGCAGAAAAACAACAAGGGGAAAGCCCGAGGCCAACAGACAGAGGCTGTGGGTCTCCCATGAGTCTCCAAAATCACCCAGCCAGGCAACCTTCTTTTGGAACTTTCAGAGGCCTCTGCCTAGACCCATGTTCCTGCCCACTCACTTGGCCAGGTCCTCTTCATCTTCATTGTTCAGCTTCACCTCAAGCCTCCCTTCCTGGGGAAGCCTCCTCTACTCTCCATGCTAAAGGAGGACCCTTATGATACCCTTCTGTTCCATGAAAGATCTTAGCAGAATTTGTAATCCTCTGTCAGTTTTGTGATTATTTGATTAATGTCTGGCTTCCATTACAAACTCTATGAGGGCGAGGCCTGAGGGCCTTTTATTCACCACTGTATCCCCTATTCCTAACACAGCAGGCCCATAGAACACAGCTCAGTAAATATCCTTTGAAGGAGTGAAAATTAAGGAATTGAGTTAGGTGATTCCAAAGTCCTCTTCCTCTTCTGACAAACTTTGAGTCCATCTATGAGAAGCTTGTATTCACCACCACCCAAACTTCTCTTTTCCTAGTTCAGTGATTCTCAGTATTGTTGCCTTATGGATTCTGTGATCAGACTTCCTTGATCATTTTTATTGCTTTCCTAATGCTTGTCTGGAGCCATGGAGTCTGAATAGTTAGGAACATGAAATGTACATTCCTAACCACCAACAAAAAGTTATGTCAATATAGAATCCAAACAGCGAATCAAGCTAACATTAGCAAATATCTCCAATTTGAGGTCTTCAATTACTTCTCCCCTTTTCCCTCTCATTTTATACCAGAATGGCTTAAAACTTGAGTTCAAAAGAGGGAACTATGAAGGCAAAGTTTGCATGAAGAGAACAGAGTGCTTGGTCAGACAACACTTCTGCACGCTACCTTTCAGTGCCAGTAGATTTTCATTCTCCTCATTTCTCAGGCTCTTACACAGTAATTTTTGGACTCCTTTCTGATATTTCCCCTGGGGCTCAGAACAGAACAATCCACCAGCAAAAGCAGGGCTTGGTGGGATGCTCTGTAATAAAACAAAAGAATGTAATGTGTCCTCGACCATGCATCCAGTGGTGGACTGTCTGTAACAGGTGTGGAAGCACCAACTTCACTCAATCTGGGCATTTTCATGGTAATCTCAACACTATCTTACAGAAAAATGCCAGGTTTTGCTTTCCATAATTTGTGGCTTCTCTTGATATTTTAAGGAAGAACAGAATGATTTTATATATGCAGATCCTTGAAGCCTTTCCTAACCTGGAATTTTCAAGTTGGAATATATTTAACCAGAAGGAATACATTACAGCACTCTAAGAGAGAGAAAAGTAAAGTTACACGTGTTAGCTAAACTCCATCTTTGTCCTTTTCCTAATCCCAGCATTTAATGGTGCTGTTTCCCACAGCCCCGTCTCCCTGGAAGGTTGGGCAGGCAGGCATGTAGGTAGTTTTTTCATCCATAGAAGAGGTCACCTAACATGAGATTGGGTTTATAGATTATTCGTTAATCTCTGTGGAACTGTATTTTCCAGTATACTTTTCACATCAAATATTCTATCCATAAGTGTTCATATTATTTGTCAGATCGTATATCCTGATTTCTGGTGAGGAAAGAGAGTCATCATAAATGTAAGCCTTATGATCTTGTGTTCAGAGGGCATCTTATAACAGCGGCTTTACCAGGCTTATCAAGGGCTCAGTTACTTCCACCAGTATGATCGGACACCCTGAAGAAGGGCCTAGCAATTGGTTATCAGCCGTAAGCATGATCTATCTGAGGAGAACACTTGGGTGGAGAAATGTTGCTATGTTTTCCAAATTTGAACTTGAGCTGGAGGAGCTGTTTGTGGGACAGTGGTGAGCCAATTCCAAGAAGAAGCTATTAAGCATCCAGGCCTTGAGAGCCAAATTCTCATGATGGACTGGAGAGGAGTCCTGGCGCCATGCCTTCCACACCAGCCTGGCTGGTTGTGAAGAAAACAGCAGAAATTAGAAGCCTTTCTTGGAACTAGCCTTGGAAACATCTAGGCTCTCCTGGAAGCAGGGACTAGGCTCCCACACCTTGTTGGCAGATGCTGTAAGCATGTGTTACTGCTCTATAGACATAGATCATGGAGGCCGAGAACCAGTGTCTTGGGGCATGAGGAGGCATTTAGCAGTGGTGAAGCCCATAGGCTCTGAAGCCAGGCCACCTGGCACTAAACTCCATGCCACCAGCCACCAGCTATTAACTATGGACAGGCCATTGAACCTCTCTAGGACTCACTTTTCTCAACTGTAGAGTGTGATTAATAATAGTACCTACTTCATAGAGTTGTTGCCAGGAGGAAATGGAATAATTTAAGTAGAGTGTTGAGAGCTGCACGTGGCCCATGGTAAGTATTCAGAACATGTTAGTGAGGGTATAGGGGGTTTTAGTGTGCCAGGGAAATCCTTTACCCAATGGCTGAATCCCTACCAATGCATCTCCTCCAAGAGCTTATTGAGTCAAGGTTTGAATGCCTCTGAGGATGGGATGCCTACTACCTCTTAAAGCATCCCACACCACCTTCACATAGGTCTGTTTCTTGAACATATTTGTGTTGAATCTAAATCCATTCTGAATCCTTCCTTGTTGGTCCTAGCTCCATCACTATGGTCATACAGAATTTATCTAACACAGTTTATATCATGTAAAAATTATTGACATCACTCTCCCTACCTACGCTTTTTCCCATTCCATGAGTCTTATCTTTTCCTGACCTTTGAATGTCATGGTTTCAGATTCCTTTGTCATTTCTGTCTTCTGAAAGCAGCCTGTCCTTACAAATGTGATTTACTCCGTGTGCATTGAGTCACTACTGTGCACTGATACAAATATTAGATGAGGCTCCAGGGGCTCTTAGTTAGGCTGGGAATAGCATTCTAGGCAGGGGGAACAACATATGCTGAGATAGGGAGGCATGAAGCCACAGAAGTTCAGACAGTTTGGTATATTATTGGAATTACTGTATAAACTAGAATCAAATGTGGTCAAACTGTGGCATGAGGCAGGTGAATTTCACCTGTAGGTGGTGGGAGTCATTGGAAGACTTCAGCAGGGGAGGAACATGTTCCAATTTGTGCTTTAGTAGACCATTCTAACTGTGGCATGAAGATTGGGCAAAACTGAATGTAGGGAGATTGTTAACCGAATGATGAACACCAAGGGGATGGAGAGGAGGAAAACGAGTCATGGGCCAGAATGTCCAAAAATTATACCAAATGGCTAACAGTGGTTATGTCTGGGCGGTGGGATATGGGTGATTTCTTTCTCCTTTTTGTTTCCCTGAGTTTTCCAATTCCTCTATAATAAGTATTTTCCATTTTTTTCTATATATAGCACATGTTATTTATGTAGTAGAAATAATTTAGTCTAAAATACTTCAGAATCAAACTGGCAGGACTTGATCACTGATGGAAGGAGGAGTCTGAGGGATCAGTCTCCTGATCTGGATACTCAGGTGGGCAGGGTGGCCACCAACCAAGCCCAAACAGGGGCTCTTAGGAATTCTGTGGCATCTCTGTGACTTCCTTTTGGCCTCTTCGCATCCCACTCAGTAGTCTCTGCCTGGGTCCGTGGCACCTGAAACTTCCCGGCCATGCATAGCCCTGCCTGTCTGGCAGACTCATTGCAGCCAAGCCCACCAGAGCTCCATGTCACTCCTTCGGTAGACACTTACCGAGCTGCCGTGTGCTCAGCACCAAGCTAGACTTAGTCATAAAATGGTCAAAGAATGGACAGTGCCGTCTTCACAAAACTCAACCCAATATGAGAGACAGACAAAAATGTTAAAAAATTGTTTAATGAGCATATGATTCCAAATTGAGACTAGTGCTCCAAAGGAAGGAAATATTTCCAAGAGGACATGTAAGAAAGGAAACTTCTTTGGTCTGGGAGATTGGGGAAGGATCCCTGGGAAGAGAGTCGCTTGGGCTGAGAGCCAAAGGGTTAAGTAGGAGGAAATATTGGAAAAGCGGTCCAGCTGAGGGAACAAACAGCATTTGTGGCCACTCGGTAGTGGGAGGAAGTATGGCTTGTTTGAGTCTAAAAGAAAAGTTGTCTAACCAGGAGTCCTAAGAGCGAGTGGCAGGAGATGGAAGTGGGGGGAGAGGTGTGCCGGTTGACCCTCTGGGGCCTTATAGGGCATGAGAAGGATTTCAGAATTTATTCTAAGAGAAGACCCTCTGACTGTGGCACAGAATAGAGTTTCCTATCCTGTGTCTCCTACCATTTTCTTGCCATCTGAGACCGTGGCACTGGAGGCCTGATAACAAAGGCCCCTCCTTGCAGCAGACATCCCTGAAAGTTGCTTTGCAGTTCAGTTTTCAACTTTCTTATGACTTCGCATACTTTATCACTAATGTGTGTACAACGTGCTAAGTAATGGAATCATTGGGATCTGAAACATCTCGTTCTAATGGGAGGCTGCAAATTAATTCCCAGGTGAAATGATTCCACCTTTTCTCTTCCTTTATTTATTTTTTCTCTCCCAGCTTGGCTGTAGCTGTGGAGAATTCCCTTAGTTAGGCTTGTGAAGACCTCCACCAGATCACAAAGTGCCAGTGACCCGCTGCGGTCTGGGGAGCGGGAGACCCAGGCTTTGTTCACCCAGGGAGGAGGGCGGTGGGTAAATACAGAGGGAAGTTCCAAATACTTAGAAAAGTGGGGCGATGTCCAATGTCCATGGTGAGTGGGGAAGTCAGACAGCGACACTGGGGTGTGATTCAGAGGTGGGGGTCCTATCATACCTGTGTGAGAGGCGGCCCACAGAAGATTTCTGCACAGCTGGCCTAGATGTAAGGCAGGCGAGCCTGCCCTTCCCCCACATCTCTCCTAGGATGGGGAGACTTGGTGCGCTCATGTTGGCAGAAGCTTTCCTAGGACTAATCTGGGGTGACTTGCCAGGTGACCACCTCTTGGGCATTTGCAAATGAAAACTTGCCACATCCCCTTTAAACAAGGAGCATTCTTGGTGTGTTATTTGTGCTTGTGCTTATAAGTAAGGGGGTCCTTCTCCCCTTAAGTCAACAGTACAAACCTATAGCCCTTGGGGTGCACTGACAAGACCCATGTGCTAAATAGTTTTCCATTTACTCTTCTTTTCCCTTGAAGGGATCTGGGTACCTTAGTTTTTTTATTGTGGAGATAGATAGATAGATAGATAGATAGATAGATAGATAGATATAAATTTACCATTTAACCATTTTTAAGTGTACAGTTCAGTGACACTAAGTCCATTAACATTGT
Organism: Myotis lucifugus; assembly: GCF_000147115.1. Classification (NCBI taxonomy): domain Eukaryota; kingdom Metazoa; phylum Chordata; class Mammalia; order Chiroptera; family Vespertilionidae; genus Myotis; species Myotis lucifugus. The sequence continues at coordinate 2,127,119 of NW_005871146.1, read as the reverse complement.
GCAGCCACCACCATCATCCATCCCTAGAACTTTTTTCATTTTCTCAAATGGAAATCCAATACCCATTAAACACAGACTTTCAATGGGGTTTTTGAATGAAAGGCTATAATGTTCTTCAGACTTGGGTCCTGAGGGAAGGTGGCCTCGTGAGAAATCTGTAGGAAGAGAAGTCCACCCATGTAATCCAGAGAAGGTGCCCTCAAAGCTACTTCCTCAGCCCTCTCACGGAGGTCTCACCGCCCAGAGGTATCCCAGGGTGTGAATCAGTTTCAGCAAAGGAAGCCCCACCCCCTTGATGCCCTACTACCAGGCCAATCTGTTTTAGAGCATATGGGTCAGCCATAGTCTCTTGAGCGATCACCATGTCCTTGCATGGCTGCCTCTAGTCAAAGTGAGGCTCCCTGTAGGGAGTCGCTGCTCCAGGAGAAGAAGAGGGTAGGTTGTCTCTAAGATGGGGTGTTAGGAAACTGCATAATTCTGGGTGAAACAACATGTTCTTCCCCTTGGATGGATAGCCCTGCTAGTCCTTTCATTTGGATTTAGCTCCAGAGAGATTTGGAGTCAGGCCAGCCCGGGTGTCATTGCTCTGTCACTCAGTTTCTTCATCTAAAAAAGGGGGCTCATAGTGCAAGGAGTATGCTAAGAAGGTGGCATGAGATCATGTCAGTATGGCATCCAAGACAGCACATGATTCAATAATGGAAGCTGGTGTTCTCACTATTGTCACTGTCTATGATTTGTCATTGTAGGTCTCCAGGTGGTTCTGAATTCCATCATCAAGGCCATGGTTCCCCTGCTGCACATCGCCCTGCTAGTGCTGTTTGTCATCATTATCTATGCTATCATTGGCCTGGAACTCTTCATGGGGAAAATGCATAAGACCTGCTACAACCAGGAGGGCATAGCAGGTAAGGGAAGATGCTGACTGGCCAGCTGTCAAGAAGCTTTACTGTGTTTGTCTCTACTTTTCATTCAGCCAGGGACACTGCCTCCACCTGACCAGCAGTGCCCAGGAAGGCCTCCATTCCAGGGCTCATTTCCAAACCATGGTTAAGGGAGAGGCAGAGATTGGTTGTCTTTTTCTCTTGATAATTTTTGTTTTTACTAAAATAGATCTCGGTTACAAATAGCTAAATGCAAGCTTTGTGCAGCACTACTCAACACTGTTTAAATGAGCTGTGCGATTTGAGAAACATCTCTTAGCCAACCTTGAATATTTTATTTTATTTTTTTAATATATTTTATTGATTTTTTACAGAGAGGAAGGGAGAGGGATAGAGAGTTAGAAACATCGATGAGAGAGAAACATCGATCAGCTGCCTCTTGCACGCCCCCTACTGGGGATGTGCCCGCAACCAAAGTACATGCCCTTGACCGGAATCGAACCTGGGACCCTGAGCCAAACCGGTTAGGGCTTGAATATTTTAATTTAAGAATCAGAATTAACCTAAGGATGTAGATCTATGCTCTGTCGGTTCTTCAGTGTTGCTGGCCATCAAAAGTCCTTTCAGGAAGGTGGCATTGCCTGTCACCAGCAGGTTGGGTGTTCGGGCTGATCCTGGCTCCTCTGCTTCTCCATTCCTAGGCAGAACCCCGGCCCTGTCTCATGTTGGGAGGAGGTCGGCCAGTGGTGAAACCTCTTTTCCTCCAGGAGAAGGTTTCGCTCTACCTCATGACTTCTTAGTCCTTTCCTTTTTGAGAACTTCGCTCTTGTGTTCCTTCCATAAATCAATCTATTTAACAAGCAATGCTGGCTCATTAAGCATTTCCTTGAGTAGATCTAGAGTTTCGGCCTGAGGAGTATGCTACAACTACTGTCTTAAGTTACTAAAATCTCAACTTGACATTAAAAAAAAACATTCAAACAGAAATTGACAAGGCTTTTTAACAGACATATAAGGTAGTTCAACATAAGAACTTGTTGAAAAATACCCCCAAGGGGTTAGTAGTGTTAAACTTTCATGATTTGTTATTTTTCCATAACAACATCATTCATCTTAGTTTTTGGCATCTTGATAAGGAAAGGGGAACATGTCTGAAGCATTAAAGGATTGTGCACGTCTCTCAATCTACTGCCCCTCATTTCTATCAGCCCAGAATTAATCCCGTGTGACCCCTCTTGCTTTGGGGGCTGACCTACAACAGGGAGTAAAATGGATTATTCATATTCAGAAACCGAAATGGGTTGCAGATTCTGGATGATCTGATTTGATTGGCTATATTGGGTATTTGCAAGGTCGCTGCCATATGGCCACAGTCCCTAAACAAACAAAAAGCTATAAATCCATAAGCACAGTCTCACACAATGGTTTTTACTTTTTTGATGGAGAGTGTTTAATAGGAGACCATTTTTTCACTCTAGAGAGAATTTCCAAATTACTGGGACCATAATTGTATAAAATAAACTATCATGTTAAATAACACAGAAGCCCTTTAGTATTGGAACAAACAGGCTTGCCTTTAGCTAAAATTCTGAGGTTTCAGCCTTGCCTAAAAAAATACCAAATAATGCAATGAATAATATTTTCCCCTTGAATTCAAATCCTTCCTTATGTTCAGTTTAATCTGTAGCTAGCCCCAGGCCAGTCAATTTATATTAATTCTGTGGCTTTGTTAGAGCTCATTGTGAGTCCTACTTAAGAGCTACTGTAGTATGTCTAAAGTTTATGCACTTGTACTAGTATTGAAGTGATCAATGACCTGTTTGGCCCAAACTTCGCAGGCAGTCACTGGGATGTTGAGTCTCAAAGATCCCCATCAATTCAGCAGTGGATGCTGGTGTGGCTCTCGCTAACCGCATATCAAATGGGAAAGAGTGAAATGGTAAAGTCCTGCCAAAAAGCCAAAGATGGCAGTCCTGCCCTGTGCACCGCTGAGCTACAGGGCACTGTTCCCAACACTGCACATGGCTCCTATCATCCTGCTGGGAAAGTGTGTTTTCTACTGGTGGCAGGGTCCTGTAAGGGCCTGTGCTACTAAGCAACCCTGAATATTAGTTGGAAGTCACTGGGCTTTGTTGAGGCCTGCAGTAGCCTCACATGGCAGGAAATGGTGGGCATGATAGACCAGGGAGAGACAGGATAGGATACTCTGCCCCGTGCAGCTGGACAGTCTGGTGAAATAGCCCCTCAGGCCTGCTCAAAGTTTTAGTGGCCTCCTTGCTTTTAGGATAAAGACCTGAACTGGCCTTACCAATTGCAGTGGCCAATTTAGGGCCATATTATTGTCCATCCTCAATAGTAATCAGGACCAGGAAAAGTACCCAAGACATTGCCTACTTCCTACCAGGGATGCATCAGATTATTTATGTGGTGGGTTTTACCTTCACCCCCAAGTTCACAAGGGAAGGTAGCTCCCATCACGGAAATGACCATCAGCCCTGGGAGCCAGTTTGTCAGAGGACAGACACCAAAGAAGCGCTTCTGAGAGGGGAGCCATGCGAGCTCCACCGGAAGGTGACCTTGCTCTCCATGTGGAGCCAGACTTCCTGCTGGGGAGAGGACAGAGGACATGTGGCTGCAGGAGCCTTTCCTCCCAATACTGCAATCAGAGCTCACACACCTCCTCTTTCTGATCCTGCTGTCTGATGACAAACCCTGGGACCCACTCCATCCATCTCTCCCAACAGAACATGACACAGCTGTCCTCAGGGCCTCTCTCACCCATAGTGACGAACCCTGATGAGGAGGGAACATGTACAGGAATCTGGACATACTTGATGCTGCCAGAGTAGAAAACCAACCCTGCAGTCTTTGAAACCAATCTCATGTGTTTTCGAGAGTTTCATGCCAGTCTTTGGATTGAATTACCATGTTTTCTGCAAACTTAGATTATCAGAAGTGTTTGTGAGCCCTTGTTAAAATATTTAATGGGTCCGGTCAGTGTGGCTCAGTGGTTTAGCATTGACCCATGAACCAGGGGTTCACAGTTCCATTCCCAGTCAAGGCATATGCCTGGATTGGGCTCAGTCCCAGGTGGAGGAGTGGGGTTGCGGGAGGCAGCCAATCAATGATTCTCTCTCATCATTGATGTGTCTATCTCTCTCCCTCTACCTTCCTTTCTCTGAAATCAATAAAAACATATCTTTAAAAAAGAAAAAAGAATTGTTAATGGGATTTACATCCAATTCTTCTTTTTACATTTTGAGTTTCTTTTTCAGACTGAATTTTATGTGCTTGTAAATTTTAGAATACATTGGATTTTGAGCCAAATATATAAAGAAGCTCTGGAGCCGGCCAGGCGAACCGTTATTCTGCCTCTAGGATGCCCCCGCCAGTTCCCGGGAGAGGTGGCCTCAAGAGAGACAATGTTCCTCCAGTCCCTGAGGCACCTGGCAGGCGCCCCCCAGGCTCCTCCGCAGGTGCACCAGCATATGCTGGCTCCTTTTGTTTCTGGCGTCCCATCTGTTTGATGGTGCTCGGAGCCAGGTCACTCTGAATGGCTCTCCCAAACACAATAATTACCCCAGAGACTGGCAAAGAATGGGTTGGCTAAAACCTAGAAATGAAATCATTTTCATTCTATTCACTCCTTAAAATTGGGGCCTAAAAAAGTAATTGGTCTTGTCTCTGGTATTTCTCCTTGGAACCCCTAACTGGCACTGTCCCAGGGTTTCATGCTCCTGTTGGTATTAACCGCTTTTTAAAAATCTCTCATAATCTGGCCTCCATTAGTTTACTTCGAACTTAATTTGGACTTTCCAGAATGACTTTACCACGCTTCACCCACATTGCTTTGTTTTTTCCTCCTCCCTCGTGCCCACCCCGCCTCACCGGGACTTCATGACCGCCCCCCCCCCCCCCCAGAGGAAAACCAACACATTTTCCCATTAGATCTCATTTCCCCTCACCCTCCAGATCACGTCACAGGACCTGCTGATTTGTGTGTTCACATTTTTCAAGTGCTCCCTTTACTGCTTTTTATAGATATCTATTTTTACCAGATCATCACTGCTTCTTAATTGTTCTCATATCTTTCTTTTTTTTCTGTTGTTCAAGACAGACTTAAATCAAAATAGCAGAGTGGCCCTTGAGCTTTTAGATGATCTTTCTGAATCTCAACCCTTTCTCTTTTAGTAATGAGATCATTTCCCCTTCGTGCTATTTCTTTTCAACATACATTTGTAAAACCCCAAACTGTGTTTTTCTTTCTTGAGGACACTCAGAACTCGCTTTCCTTATTTCTGCTTATTTCAGGGGTTGAGAATACAAGAAAAGCTGTCAGATTGGCAACCACAGTGCAAAGATTAATACTATCTTAATTGCACTAAAAAGCAAAACGGGAAAAGGAGATGCAAAATTTCCCTCTATTTTTCCTTCTCTTTCCATCCCATCTCTCATATTATTCCAGCCCTTTCATAGCAGAGACTGAACATGTTCTAGGAAGCCATCACTAGCATGGGCAAGAACACAGCTGAGTTTATGATCTATTCAGTCTCTCAACTCTCATTTTTTTACATACTTATTATCCACTTTTTCTTTAACTTTCCGGTTTCTTTAACTTTTCAGTTCCCCTCCTTTCATACCCTCCCCTTGTTTAAGCTCACATTCAAATCTCCAAGGATTTCGAAATTTGAAGTCACAAAAAATTGACTGGATTTCAGCTGTATGAACAGAGCGCCCTGGGAGCCAGCGTCCGGAGTGGGAAATGATGAGGACACTCATTTTCTGAGACAGCTCAGGGACCAGTGATGCAGACCTCTTCACCTGGGTCATGTCACAGACACCCACGTACAGACTAAAGCACCAGGCCAAGAATAAGCCAGAAGTAGCACTATTCACAATAGCCCAAACCTGGAAACAATCCAAATGCCCATCAGCTAGCAGTGGTCGGCAAACTCATTAGTCAACAGAGCCAAATATCAACAATACAACGATTGAAATTTTTTTAAGAACCAAATTTTTTAAACTTAAACTATATAGGTAGGTCCATTGTTATTAACTTAATTAGGGTGCTCCTAAGGCTTAGGAAGAGCCACACTCAAGGGGCCAAAGAGCCGCATGTGGCTCGCGAGCCGCAGTTTGCCGACCACGGAGCTAGTGGATAAACAGACAGTGAAATGAACATGTATATGCAATTTCTAGAGAGGCAAGCTATAGAGATGGAGTGCAGACCAGGTTGGTAGGGAGGAGCAGGGACTGACTGCAAACAGGCACACGGGACTTTTGGAGGAGGATGGAAGTGTTTTAAAATGAATTGTGGTGATGGCTGCACAACTATGTAAATTTACTAAAAATAATTGAGCTGTGCATTTACATTCATGGACTGGAAGAAATGTAAATTATATTTCAATAAAGTAACTAAAAAGAGAGGGAGAAAAGAAAAAAAAAGCCAAGAAGACACAATCCAGCATATATTTCCAGCCATGCTGCTCAACTCCATTCTCTTAAGAATTATCTTAGTTATGGATTACTATTCTCTTCCTGTCTTCCTTTTGGGAGTGAAATTTCTAATTTGAAGCCACAAACCAAGAAACAACCAACCAGCCATCTTCAATACTGAAGTACTAGACACTGTGATTGTTTTGATACATATGGAAATCTCTAAATGAAGAACTGCAAGTAAATTCACTCTCTGGGACCATATTTTCCCTGTTGTCAGAAGCAATCATTTGGTTGTTAAGTCTACCCTGCTTATTGCTGTTACTTTCTGCAAGCATGAGACAATGTCCTTAAGTTCACACGATTACCTTCCTCAGCTGGGGCCAAGCCTTTCTCAGCATTTCTCTATTCTTTTACTACAATAGAAATTCTTAAATAAATCAAGTCTTATTTCAAACGACTAATGATCTCTGCACCAAAAATATAAACCTCGTCTTAATGTATTGGTTTTTAGCAGCTGTTCCCAGCATGTGGAATTAGCCTGAGCATTGTCTGTAGCCACAGATGTTAAACTGTTTTCTGAAAAAGCCCTGTCCACACCTACTGAGTATTCTCCCTGTCACCCACTGCCCCTCTATCTTGAGTAGAGGTCAGAAAACGATTCTTTTCTTCTGAAAGGTAGGAATGCTGGTGAGCAAGGGCAGCGGTGCAAGGTTCCACTTGACCTGCGTAAAACACAGGCCACAGCGGTGCGCTCAGGTTATAATAAAGGCGGCTGCAGGCGGTCCTCTCCCTGCAGTCAGGGTTCACTTATCCTTCACCGAGGTAAGGCTTGCACCACAGAGTGACTTGCATCCCTGCTGATGCATCATGTAACACCTTATGGACTCTCCTATAGTCTCAAAGTGCGACGGGATGGGATCTGTTGGCTAATTATGTGGAATAGTCTTCCAGTCAACACGCTCTCACTTGAAACTCTGCTATTTCGATGGAAATAGCCCCAAAATAAGAAAACATGGACTTCCTTCATTTTCCAGGATACCTTCCACTCAGAGTGGTTCCATCATCATTTTCTGATTGACCATTTGACTATGATGCTGATGTGCTACAACAGAATGTGCCATGTCCCTACTGTCTTTGAAATCGATTACTGGGCTTAAAATGACATTTTTCAACAATTGGTTGAAGTACTAACATTCTAAACCAGTGATGGCGAACCTATGACACGCGTGTCAGAGGTGACACGCGAACTCATTTTTTTGGTTAATTTTTCTTTGTTAAATGGCATTTAAATATATAAAATAAATATCAAAAATAAAAGTCTTTGTTTTACTATGGTTGCAAATATCAAAAAATTTCTATATGTGACACGGCACCAGAGTTAAGTTAGGATTTTTCAAAATGCTGACACGCCGAGCTCAAAAGGTTCGCCATCACTGTTCTAAACCAACAGCCTAAATGAATACCTAGTTCCTTATGTTGTTTTAATTCATATACAGGGGACAAATGAAAACTTTTTTTCCCCATTACCATTGTGTGGTGGTTTTGCCTATCCCATCAATCTTATCTTGTAACTTTCCTCTCTGACTTGCCAATTTTTTTTCTCTGCCCATCTCTCCCTCCCTTCTGCCCATCTCCCCTCCCTCTATGTGTCCCCACCTTGTGCATCCCCCTCCCCTCTGTGTGCCCCCTCTGTGCATCCCCTCCCCTCTATGCATCCCCTCCCCTCTGTGCATCTCCCCCCCTCTCCATCCATCCCTCTCTCCTCTGTACATCCCACGCTCTGTGAATCCCCCTCCACTCTATGCATCCCCCCCTCTGTGCATCCCCTCTCTGTGCATCTCCCCCTCTCTGTGCATCTCCCCCGCTCTGTGCATCTCCCCCCATTGTGTATCCCCCTCCCCTCTGTGCATCTCCGCCCTTTATGTGTTCCCCCCTGGCCATTTGAGATGTTCCAGCGGAAGATGATCCCTCCCCTTGTGCTCTGGAGACAGGCCATGGACGGCAGTGTCAGAATGGCACTGTGTGCAAGCCTGGGTGGGATGGGCCCAGGCACGGCATCACCAACTTCGACAACTTCGCCTTCGCCATGCTCACGGTGTTCCAGTGCATCACCATGGAAGGCTGGACAGACGTGCTATACTGGGTACGTAGCTTGCGATGGGCAGCGGCAGGGAGTCCGGAAAGCTTCAAGGCTTCCTTCCCTTGACATCTCCCTTGTTTACCTCCCACGACTTTGATGAAGAGGCTGATGAATGTCTTTGATTTCTTTCAGGCCTTTCCTGAGAGACAAAGCAAACACTCACACTCCCTGTGACAAGTCTCTCTTTGCCACCAGCCTCAGGGAAATGCCACCTTTCAGTGTGTGCTACGCTTTTCTAGTAAGAAACATGGCAGGCATAACACAGGATCCCATTCACTCCTCTCCCACTATTGGGTTTTTCTCTTCCTACTATTGTCTTGCCTCTGTCCCCAAAATATACATCATTTATAATTTTTAGACAGATTGTTTATAATTAAAGAGAAACATCAGGCCTGGTCTTCTAAAAAGAAGCCATTTTAAAAAATATATATATTTATTGATTTCAGAGAGGAAGGGAGAAGAGAGAGATGAAAACATCAATGATGAGAAAGAATCATTGATTGGTGGCCTCCTGCACACCCTACACTGGGGATCGAGCCCACCACCCTGCCATGTGCCCTGACCAGGAATCAAACCGTGACTTGGTCAACGCCCAATCACTGAGCCACACCGGCCAGGCAGAAGTCATTTTTATTGAATGGTGTAGCGTTACAGCATGCTATTATATTCTTATTTTTTATAGTAATCTTACCTATCATATGAAAATAGTCCAGACAAAAACATTGCTGGCTTTCTTAGTGGTAACGAAACACGCTGGTGCTTATGTAATGCATATTTAGAAACTATACTTCTTAAGTGTCAGCCAGTCGACAGCAAATCTTTAAAAATCTTTTGCCCCTTTCCTTGTCTATCAGCCAACACTACTTTGCCACCTTTGAGCCACTGATAGGGATTTTGGTGCAGCCTATCCCACAGGCAAATACACACATCATGTTTGAGCGGTCTCCATTTGGCAGAGTTAAATCCATTATTTGTAAAAACTCCAGGAAACATAATTCTTTATAGTATCTCCTATTTTAGCAGGAAATGATTCACCAGAATCCAGGGTTGTTCTCCAACATTTGAGTGAAAATGCTTGTTCCATTCTTGAAAATACCATCTCACCTAGCATTTTGCAAACAGTCATATGTATTTGGCCATCCTGAAAGCCATGTGAGAGCCTGCTTAAGGAACAGTGTCTGCACACTAAAGCATGGAAGAGGGGTGATGCCTCCCCATCAAGCAGAGCTGCCAGACAGGCAGGAACTAATGCCATGAGGGGTGCTAACCTCTTTCTGAATCAGAAAAGTTTGTAGCAACATGGAGATGTGATATAGGGTATTGTATCCTCTAAATTTTTTATAAGCATCATGTTCTATTGATTTAAAACCTCGTTTCCCCAGTGTTTTTATGTTGTAGTGGACATGCTGAAACCCAGTGTTGCTATGAAATTGCACCTCACTACAAATGACTACTTGAAACTTGCCTGAGCACCTTGTACCTAGCAAACATTTACTGAGCATTCCTTGCATGTCAGGGGTGCCCCTACGGACTGAGAATTCAGACTGAAAAACATCCAGTTCAGACTGAAAAGCTCAGTCTAGGGCAGTGATGGCGAACCTTTTGAGCTCTGTGTGCCAGCATTTTGGAAAACCCTAACTTAACTCTGGTGCCGTGTCACATATAGAAATTTTTTGATATTTGCAACCATAGTAAAACAAAGACTTATATTTTTGATATTTATTTTATATACTTAAATTCCATTTAACAAAGAAAAATCAAGCAAAAAAATGAGTTCGCGTGTCACCTCTGACACGCGTGTCATAGGTTCGCCATCACTGGTCTAAGGAAACACTAAATTTCAACTGAATGATGGCTACACAACCAGAACACGTTCTGGGAAAGTTGCTGTGTTGTCATACTTTCAAAAGAAGATGAAGGCCAAATCAACCCTTCCTCAAACTAAAATGAAACTTTGAAAATATTTTCTAAGGCCCATATTGAATAAAAACTGATTTTAAATGATTTGTACAAAGAGAGGGATTGAACTTATTATACTTAGGCAAATTTATTTCACTTAGCAAAGTTGATCAAATTCCCAAGTGGTCCTAAGGACAGAAGCATCCTTTTTCAGATGGGCAGTTTGGAACTGTGTATGGAATGGTGCCTTGGAGCCTCATCAGGTGGAGCTTCAAATCCATGCCTTAAGTTGCTATGGAAACACCTTTAATGGCAGCAACTTGAGGGCAGGGTAGTGGTGGGTGAGTGTGGGGTTGAGGGGAATAGGTATAATTTACTTTGCTAATGGCCCTGATGTATTTTTGTGATCTTCCTTCATTGCTTCCCCCCTCTCCCCAACCACAACTCACTGATACCCCACCAGCCAGATGTGACCCAAAGAAATACTATCGTGATGACAACGGAGTAGGGAATGAGAACAAGCACACAAATGCAACTACCAATTTTCAGCAGCTGTGTTGTGCTTTCTCCCCTGGGGTGTGTGTGATAGAGCTCAGGCTGGAAATGGAAAAAGTGTCAGAGGTGAAGAAACAATCCCAGGCTCATGGGACATGCCTCTCTGATTTTCCCAGCACCTTTTTGAAATGGCCATGTTATGTGTGTTTGTGTGTATGTGTGACTGTGTGTGGGGGTCACACACACACACACCACCTAAAGCTGAAACAGAGCCTCGTACTTGGGTATTCATGATGGAGGCACCTCCCAGCCCAAAGCTCCTGGCTTTCAGATAATTTCTCTGATTGCTTTGACCTTCCTATGGCCATTTCTTTCTTCCTTCCTTCTTTCTATTTTTCCCTCTTTCTTCCTTCTTCTTGAGAATTCCTCCTCCTTGCCTCTAGGCTGTATCTCTAAACCCACAGACTCTCAAATCTCAATGTGCTTTAGTATAACATGGAGCTTTCTAAAATAAAGATGCCAAGACTTCCCTCAAGCCATTGGATTGGAAGCTCCAAGTTAGACCCAAGTATCTGCATTTTTTAAGCTCCCCATGTGATTCTGATGCTCAAGCTGGAGTTTGAAAACCCCTAGAAGTCTAAACTATTGAATTTGAATGGTGCTGTTTTGGTGCCCTGAATTTGAACCAGTCTAGGGAGATAGTTTCCATAGTAATTGGGGAAGTAGGGTCTTCTACTCAGAAGAATGCATTTCTCTTAAAGTCCAAGGGACAAGTCTAGAGGACATGGGAGGGAGCAACCCAGATTTTCAAGTATGGCAGTGAATGGAGACCCCAGGGCTGGGTTCCTTCTGAACCACCAAACAGCAGGGAGAGACTAGATCATTGCAGCACTAAAGAAGCCAATGATTCAATCACTAGATACCACCTTGGATAGAAGGGAGTTAGAAGGTCACCAGTAGCATACAGTAGGCACCTGCCTTCTGCTATGGAAGATACTGAGTCTATTTCTCCTTTTCTCTGACATTCATTATTTTATCTCGTTGTTGTGATTTTGAAGAGTTAGTGCACTCAAAGTAAGATCAAACTTGAATATTTCCTCAGCTATTGAACTTTGGCCATACACTAGGTCAAGACCCCAACTAGCTGAACAATTAGCTTAAAACATTTCCTGTACCTAGTGCCCCGTTCTAGAGGTTTGTAGGTGGCTGGGTATGGGGATTTGGAAACTAAGACAAAACTCAGGTGTGTGTTTAGGGGTGTGGTTTCCTTGGGCAATGGCTTCTTAAGCCAAAGCCTCTCCGTTTCCTCCCAGAATGTTCACACCTCTTATGGACTTGGGTGGGAGGGGAGAGGACGGTGATCACATAAAAAGTGCGGCAGGGAGGAATTTAGGGCTGTATGGTATGACCATTGGTTTCTGATTCTACTTCCAGGTGTGTTTGGTTTTTTTAACCTAATGTCCCTAGCCTTCTGCATATAATTCAAGACTACTTTCCTTATATGGTTTAGCCAAGTGCCTTCCTGAAGATATAAGAGGCTGCCAGATCAAGATGATCTGCAGGGTTCTCCTATTAGGGTCAATTTGAAACGCTGAGCATTATCCCTTCCACATTGTAGCCAGGGCACGATTAAATAGATAAATATCAATCAGTTATCTGCTCAATGCTGACTTTGTGCCCAGCACTTGAAATAGCTCCATCCATGCTCATGGCACACAGAATAACGTGGCCACTGAACTGGAGTTTGGAATCCTCAGAGAAGGCCACGTGTGAGAATTGTCCAAAAGGGAGGCAGCAGTGAGAGCAGGCACCACAGAAGATTACAGAATAATTCTTCATCAAGAAGATGATGTTGACTTCTGCTCCCCCAAAGCCCTTCTGATCTAGGGCCCCTAAGAATATGGCAGACTGTGGGCACAGTAGAAAGCACTCTGGTCTATGTTTTCCAGACTCCTGCTCCTCCCCACCCTGCCACCATTGGGGTCACCATTACCCACCACCCATTGCCCCATCCACTGGTTTCTCCATGATCAGTGCTTCCACTGATTTAAAAATATTAGCAATTGTGCTTTAAAATAAGATTAGAAAGAATACTTAGTGAGAAATCATGTAAAGGAAATATTTTAGAATCACAAAGAGTGTCTTCTGTAGGGTCTGGATTAGTTTGGGTTCAGCAGGAGACCTTGGGAACAAGTAGCACGTTTTGAATTTTCACAAGTCAGTTGTTGACACTGCACTCTGTCTTGTCATTCCAGTACATGTCTGCACATGCTGGGAAGATATTCCTACTGATATCTCATCTCTGGTCTCAGTGCTGCTGAAACACCCCTGTTTATGACAAAGGCCTTTTGCATTCAGGCAGGTTGTAACTCAGGTTTTACTCTGTTTTTCTCCCCTCCTCCATGGTTTCTTCAAAAGGCCACCTCTTTTCACTAAATATAGAAACTGAGTCTCTGAAGGCATCAGGAAAGCTGAAAGGTGGAGCTGGATTCTCTTGATGACCTAGCAGTCATTCTAAGTCAAGAGTTGAGAAAAAAATCCTCCAGTGACCCATAAACAGCATTCTCGGTTCTAACAGGTACCAGAGTAGAGAAGGTGGTAGGTCCTACTTAGGACCCTGTGGTCTTTAATTCGGAATCTGTCTCAGAGTGTTACCCACTTACCCAGCTTTAAACAGAGAATCTGTTATCTAAACTGTAAACTGTTGGTTCATAAACATATCAAGAAAGAGAATTAGCCTATCTCAAAGTTATTATTTATTTACTTATTGGGTTTCATTTTATTCATTTCACTGGTGTTAGGTGAGTCCTTATTATTCAGTGAGGCCTGAGTGGGGCCTGGCGTGGGGCTGGTGGGGAGAAGAAGGCCTACTCTCAAGGAGTTTAGGATCTAATTAGAGAGACAGGGGCCACACAAAGAAATTTGTCCTAACAATACAGGGCAACACAGAGAGCAGGGAGAGCATTGCAAGGGGATCGGGACCAGGAACAGGTGGGATTTTGCTGGCCTTGAGCCTTGAATGAGGAGCAAGAGGGCTCCTCTGCCTGGGAGAACAAACTTTGTAACAGTTCAGGAGATTGAAGAGAACTGGATTTCAGCTTCTCTCAACAGACCCAAGAAATAGCTCTGCTGCCCAGGTACTATCACCAAGTGTTTAAAGGATCAATTGGGGGTCTAGTCACAGGCATCAGACTTGGCCCAGGCCCGGTGGCTGCTCAGGACAACAAGCATGTCTTCTGCCCGCTACACATGTCTTCTGTCCTCTCCACAGCTCCTGACCTTCCCCGGGAAGTCAGTGCACAATCCTGTCTGAGTTGAGGGATTTTTAAAAAGAGATTATAGATGGAGGGCTTGCCTTCTCTGTGTTAGGAGCCCATGGGTGTCTTTAACATGCAAACCAGGCTTTTTACTGCGTCTGAGGCTTGCACAGGTTTTCTGTGCAGAACACTGAGCAGGCGTAGGGGCAGAAAGAAGTCAGGTGAGACCTGTTATCTGCTATGCTGCTCTCTCAGTGACCGTGGGTGGACACCCCATATCCCAGCAAGCAAGGTGACAAAGGTCACGAGTAGTCACAGATTTATCGAGTCTTTGCTCAGGGCCCT
>NW_005871146.1:2067845-2112134 GCF_000147115.1 Myotis lucifugus | reverse complement strand
GGGGATATACATTGATTTAAGGTTGGATTCCGGTCAAGGAATTAGATTGAATGGTTTCAGAAAAGTCTTCTTTATTTTCATTCAGCATTGCCTTTGTCCACTGATTCTAGGACTAGTGAGCTGTGTGTTTCAGCAAAGGCAGGTCACGTGTCACTGCTGGCCCTGGAGGCACAATGCTGTGGACGGTGCACATCGGGAGGTCTCTCCACGCGCCTTCCCTAGGAAAGTCAGAACACTGCTGTGTTGCAGGCCTAAGAAACAACTAGCTTTCATGGTTAGAAAGGACCTATCCTTTTTCACCTCTAAATCAGGGTGTCGGCCATCTGGGTCATTTTTTGAAAACGTGACTGTATTTATTCTCTCTTCTAAATAGCTCCATTAGAGCTGATTTAAGACATCGATCTCATCTCCAAGCATTGCCCTACTTCAGAGCCACTCAGCATTGTCAGTGCTCTACCCAGGCTGCCCCAAAAGTAGGTGGCCTAGAATAAAGAAGAGAAAGTAAGAGGGAAAACAAAGGAGCTCTCTTCTCTCTGGCCAGAGCCAGGCGACCAGAGAACCCCTCTTGTGGTTGTTGAGCATTGCCCACTAAGGGGGTGCTGGGCTCCTAAGACCACCTTGGAAGCTCGCTAATCTCTCATTTGTCCTCCTACCCCTCACCTACTATTCCATCTGAACCTCTGAAAGAACTCTCCCATAGCCGAGGAAGAAGCCAAAGCAGAAAATAGGGCAATGGGGAGAGGATGTGGCCCTGGCTGTGGGGAATCTATGGGTCCTGAGTGCATCTGTGCGATACCTGTGGGTGATGTGGTCTGTAGCTCCATTCACTTGAGGTTATTAACGATTTTGAAAGTCACCATGTGTATGGCACAGAGGACAAGACATTCAAACTAAAAACAAGGGCCCAAGGACATCTCCAAGGCTCACGGGTTTGTTGACTCATCAGAGCTGTGGGGCCTGGAAGACTATTTTCTGTCCATTAAGTGGTCACAAAATTTAGGGAGTATGAGGAAGCAGCCAGGAGAGATTTCATTTCAAGGAGCCAACCAGCCCTGCCTCCCACTCACCCTTCTCCCGGGCTCCGGAGGCAGCTCTATAAGGGTGAACTGGTGAGCATGCCATTGTCTCCTGGAACTGCCTGTTCCCAGCGGTCTTGTTCTGAGGGAGCTGAGATCTGGGATCCAGGAGGAGCAAGGGAACTTCTTCAGAACAGAGTCCTTGATCCCCTACCCCCACTTGGGGAAGCGCTGCCCTAGGGTTAGCACAGAACAAGCTGGTTGGTCAGTCACACGGTCAGAACAGCCGTGAGATTGTACGCAGTGTGCTGTGTGTATGTGCCTTTTCTCTGGTGAGAGTCCACAGTTCTCTTCAGCCTTCTCTGACCTCCCCACCCTCCCAAAAGAGAAAAGATGCACTAAATTAAGAACGAAGAAAGGACCTCTCTGACCTTCATCGGCAGGACTTAATCTGAGAGAGGAAAGGTGGGACACTCAAGGCTTCACCTGACCTTGCATCGGTGTCCATAGACACCTCCTCACAGATGCCCCCTCCCATCTCAGGCTGCTTCTAACCCGGTGGCTCTCACTGTGGCCCAGAACACATGTGTTACACATGGTAGGCACTCGGTACATACTTGTTGAACAAATAGGGACTCTTACCAAGACTGCTACCAAGAATAATAGAAGGATGATGTCACCATGCCCATAATAAAATGTGACATACAGACGCTGGTATCACATGACCATCACTGCCATCATTACGTGGCCTGTGGTCCACCAGCTCACTGTGGCTCCCACGCTTTTCTCCTTCCTAATCTCCTTCCACCAACCCCACCACTGCTTGAACTAGTGCAGTTTTGTTTTCCTCCTGCCAGTGAAGATGTTACTGGACTTCCTTCTGCTGGCTTGGTTTCCTATCAGCCTTGGTGCAGAAAGTCACCTTCTGGTTAAAGGAGGCTCCCGGCTCCCTGCAATGGGGCAGCTCTGACTCACGGGGACCTCTCGCCCTGCCTCCTCACTGCTGCTGTTGTGTTGCACATTTTATGGCTCAGCCACTGGGAAAAGCCTCCATCCCAGAACCAGGATGGCTGTCCAGTTGTAGGCTCTATTTTTAACAACCGCTAAGTTCCTAGGAAAGCCCCATTCCCACCACAGGATGATATGCCCTCCAGGCTCCCTCCTACTCCTACTTCCCTTGCCCAGCCTGGCTCTGCTTGTTCTCATGCCTCACAAGCCACTCTTGCTTTTTGGGCTCCAATAACCCTGCATGTTTACCTGTACAACGGCATTCACCACCTTGCATTGTGGTTGCCTTTTATTGATCTGTTCCCCCTTCAAGCCCAGGCTTCCTGACAGCACAGTGCCTGGCACATATCAAGCTCATTCATTCACTCAACAAATCTTTACTGAGCACCTGCTGCCTGCAAGGCATTGTTTTAGGCCAGTGGTCGGCAAACCGCGGCTCGCGAGCCACATGCGGCTCTTTGGCCCCTTGAGTGTGGCTCTTCCACAAAATACCACGTGCAGGCGCACACGTACAGTGCGATTGAAACTTCGTGGCCCATGCGCAGAAGTCGGTTTTCGGCCTGGGCGAGTCTATTTTGAAGAAGTGGCGTTAGAAGAAGTGGGGGGTGTCGGTCGGTCGGGCGACAGGAGACGCGGCGCAGGGGAGGTATATTGTTTTGAGGTACATTTGCTGAGGTCAACCCCTTCCAACTCTTCCATCCACACTCGTCTATCTGAAACAAGTATACAAGACGAGTGTGGATGGGAGAGTTGGAAGGGGTTGTACTCAGCGAACGTACCTCAATCAGATTGAGGACGTTTTTAGCAAAGGCCAGCTTAGGAGTACCCTAATTAAGTTAATAACAAGGTACCTACCTATATAGTTTAAGTTTAAAAAATTTGGCTCTCCAAAGAAATTTCAATCGTTGTACTGTTGATATGTGGCTCTGTTGACTAATGAGTTAGCCGACCACTGGTCTAGGCTCTTGGGATACAGCAGTGAATAAAACAGGCCCAAACTGCCTGTCTTCGCGGAGCTTACATTCCAGCATGGAAGACAAGCACATAATAACTGCGTAAATTATAAGTTAGAAAGTGATAAGCACTATGTGAAAAACAGCAGGGTGTGTGGAGGTGTGAATGATCAATTAACTCATATTAAGTTGAGTTAAATTTGGCATGGTTCAGTGACATTGTTGAAAATTCTTCTTTTCCTCCCTGACCCAGTTTAACAAATGACCCCCACACCCTTGACATAATTTTTATACTTTGCACCATGATTACATTTGATAGATTTCTCTAACCAAAGTATGGTAACCCCAGATAAATATTAATAGATTTGCAAAGAATATATTGGTAGGTAACACTTTTACCAGTCAGATTAGGTAGGTCACTTGTCAATCTTTTTATTCACAGCAAGCAGAGAACATATTTGTCCAGCATACATACTCTGGGCCCCTGAGGGCAGCACTGTCCCAGCACACCTGGAGCTCATTTCAGGCACCTGGAGGTGGTCAGCGAACTTCAGCCTGCTTTAGGATCACCTGGGTGATTAATATGGGCTCACTGAATTCTCTAAATTCTCTAAACCAGTGGTTCTCAACCTTCTGGCCCTTTAAATACAGTTCCTCATGTTGTGACCCAACCATAAAATTATTTTCATTGCTACTTCTTAACTGTAATGTTGCTACTGTTATGAATTGTAATGTAAATATCTGACATGCAGGATGGTCGGGACCCACAGGTTGAGAACCGCTGCTCTAAATGCTGGGCCCAGCTCAGGTCCAGGTGGCAGGCCCCATTGGGAAGGTCTCCTTCCCCCACATCCTGGAAGGTTGCAGGTCTCTGGCTCTAGCAGTAAGAGCTGAGGCACATCCAACACCAGGCTCGGATGCAGTGGAAGATTTAATGTCACGTAAACCCAACTGAGTTAAAATCATTCCTTGCTGAAGGAATTATTTTTTGAGGCAACCCACCTTCTTAGACAAGTGGATAGAAAACATTGGGGCAATTTTTTTGTTCCAGAAAATAAAATAACAGAGAGAACCAGACAAGATCTCTCTTAAGGCAGAGCCTGCAGAAGTCCCTGACAGTTCAGGTCAAGGCCATAAGTATTCTGAATATCGGTGATGCAGGGGTAGCCATGGGCCGTGACCCACATAGACAGACACCAAGGTCAGCCCCAGTCGTCTCCTCCAGTTTCTCTCCACTGCCTCTCTACCTGCCTCCTCGCTTTGACTCAGTTCTGCTTTCCCTCTTTCCTAACTTTCCTTCATCTTTCCAGATGCAGGACGCTATGGGCTATGAGTTACCCTGGGTGTATTTTGTCAGTCTGGTCATCTTTGGATCCTTTTTCGTTCTAAATCTGGTTCTCGGTGTGTTGAGCGGGTAAGCTGACCATTTCTATGTCCTCCTTACAATGCAGCCGAGCAAGGTCCCAGGTTCCACTCTGTCCATCGCCAGGATCCTCAGGGATGGGACCCTAAGAGGCCCAGGAAAACCAGGGGAAAACCCCAAATTCTGACCCATTGGCGGGCAGGCTGTTTGGCCTCTGATTTTCACCTAGAGGACCGGGGTCCTGGCGCTGCATGGGTCGGTGTCTGGAGCCAATGATGGGTGCTGGGCCATGCTCGACTGCTGTGTGCACCTCACTAACTATCATTCCGTTCTTCCAGGTCAATGATGCCGTAGGAAGGGACTGGCCCTGGATCTATTTTGTTACACTAATCATCATAGGGTCATTTTTTGTACTTAACTTGGTTCTCGGTGTCCTTAGCGGGTAAGCAGGACCAAGGAAAAAGGTCTTGATTTTTCCATTTTATTTACTCTTTCTGCTATTCCTGGCTTTATTCTTTTACTGGCTCTGATGAACCTGGGATAAGGGGCCACCTCAGGAGCCTTGAAGTGAATGTCCTTGGCCTGGCTGGGCAGAGGGTCAAATGTACAAATGATAAATTCTTTGGCTCAGGCTCCACCAGGAGATGCCGTGGCCTACCTGTCTCCTGCCAGCTCATCCAAGCCCCTCCCTCTCTCAAGCAGCTGCTTGGGTAGGCAGGTGCTTCTCCTTGTACCTGAGGAGCAGCATGGCGACACCGTGGCCCGGGAGGCTTTGGCAGCTGGAATTGGAGGGAAGAGTTGCAGACTGTGCTTCAGCATATGCGGCAGTCCTGCAGAGGGTCCTTGCCTGACCATCGGGCCAGTCCCAGTGTGTGCCCGGCTCACAGTAAAGATGAGGGAGCCAGGGTAATGAGAGTTCCAGTGTTGAACCAGGGTAATAAGAGTTTGATTTAAACTACAAATAAGCAAATGCAGACTAAATATATAATTCCCTTTGATTCTAATTCATGGACTGAGCAGTCCATGTCTGAATGAAAAGGGCACTTAGCTCTTTAAAGCCCTAGATTATTTGAGAACTGAGGAGAAGCAATGTAGTTTCCTTTCAGTTTATCTACTTGGCTCCACGTATAAAGCCTGCTTGATTTTGGCCTTTGCTCAGATGAAGTTAGAAAGTGGTAGAAGCAGCAGAGGTACGGGGTATCGAGGAGCCCTGGGGATGGCTGCCTTTGCCATGGGACTCACTGGATTTCCTCAGTCCACTTTCCTCATAAGCCCACCCAGCCGTGCCAAGGCCTAACACCTAAATGCTCCTGGTAGCCTGCTCCTGGGTGTCACGCTCTGCTGCCTTGGCTAGGAGGGAGGGGTGCAGTCTATTTCTGCTCTGCTCCAGACAGGTCAGCTGCTTTGAATAGCCTATCCTAGATCTCTAGGGACATTAATTCTGGGGGAAAGTCAGGGATAGGGAGAAAGATTGATCTTCATTTTTACTCAGTAATAAACCAGGAATGGCTACTCCCACCTCCTGCCACAGCCTAATGCGATGCAGGAGCAACAGGTTTAGTCTTAGGAACTGGGTGAAGGAAGGACTCTGCTTCCACCCTCACGCTTTCCCCTGGTAGGTGGCTTGTTAGAGACTTTGATGA
Organism: Myotis lucifugus; assembly: GCF_000147115.1. NCBI lineage: Eukaryota > Metazoa > Chordata > Mammalia > Chiroptera > Vespertilionidae > Myotis > Myotis lucifugus. The sequence continues at coordinate 2,106,151 of NW_005871146.1, read as the reverse complement.
CATCATGCCTCTGCCAAGGTAAGACCACACAGGAAACGAGGGTATTCCCTCAGGGGTAAGAGTGATGAGGACAAGAGAAGCCCCTGATTAGCTGCCTGGAAGGTGGAAGGGCTTACATATTTGTGTTCCAACACGAGAAAATGCCCCTGGGTTTCTATGTAAATCACCAAGGAAAGCATGGAAAAAAGCTTCATCCCCCACTGAAGACAGAAATTTAGCTATCCCAGCCCTGCACTTGCTGGAAGCATTATGTTGAGTGATGTCACCTCTTTAAGCTTTAGTTCCCCATCAGAAAACATCAAGATAACAATAGGTTGTTGGGATGATAAAATAAGATCATTTATGTGAAATACTTAGCATATAGTAAATGCTCAGTAATAGCGCTACCATTACAATGGTTATTGCTTACTTGGTGCCTATCATAACTGGAATCAGTGACTAGAATCATCAAAAGTTAGATTTTAAAGATGAGGAAAGTGAGCCCAGAGGTGTTAAGCGACTTGCATGGTGTCACTTGGTTGGTAAATAGCAGAACAAGGCTCCCATCTTCCCATCATTGCCCATTGGGTACACATTGAATGACCTTGAACTGAAATACAACCCAGAGCTCTGAACCTCTAGAAAAATTTCTAATGATTCCATTTTCTTCCCCCAGAAATTAGAAACAAATCTAAGGGAAATATGCCTACCCCACCCTGGAATAGGGTTTGGAGAGTGGGAACTAGACTACAAACACCCCTCCTCAAGCAGAGAACCTGCCCATAGTCCTTGCCCCACAAGAAAAATCATCTTCCTGGTGGTATCAGAGCAAAGATGTCAGCTGTCAGCAGCTGCTGACCTCAGAGAAAAGCTGTTGGAGACCTGGCCTGGCTCCGTCACAGTGAGAGGGTGTGTAAAACACCAGCCCAAAGCCTGGCAAGTAGTAACACTCAGAGCGTGTGCGGACTCTGAACAGGAGCACCAGACCTTCAGACCTCGGCACCTTGAGTCCTTGGTCCACAGTGGTGTCCTGGAGACCTTCCCTGCACCTGCTCCCTGATCTTCCCCGAGCAGTGCCTGCTGCTCAGAGCTCCGCAACATCTGACAGAACTTCGCCCAAGGCCTCCTGGGCCCCTGGGCACACCCTCTGCTGATACAAAGAAATGTCCGTGGGTGAGCAGCTCCCCTTCCTGGGTTAAGGAACCCTTTCTAACCTGTCAAGAGGGCCAGCCAACCTGAATGGGCCACCCTGAGTCCATGAAGTGACATGGACTCCGGCTCCTGCTGCCTGACTAGCTGGTGGCGGCAGGTTTGGGTTTGAATCAGTGTCTAGGCAGGACCACAGGAATGCAGCAAACTCCCACTTATTCATCAGTCAGACTCCTGGGTGAGCCAACCTGCCGGAAGCATTCAGGGAAGTCTCAGAGCCCATGAAACTCACTGCAGCAATGAGGCATGACCAGGAGCCAGCATTCTCTGTCAGGCTCTGTCCCGGGAGCATCAGGTAGATTAACTCATGCAGTGCCCCCAACAACCCTCTAAGCTAGTGCTGTTCACACCTCCACGTTAGAGAGGAGAAAAGTGAGCTTTCCATGAATTCCTACCTCACTTCTGACAGGTGAAAGGGGAGGATCCAGGTTAAATCTAAGCAATGTGAACCCATAACCTCTATTCCTGACCTCCATGTTATACTGTCCCCCAACCAGTTTGGCTGGTTAATCCTATGTCCTGAAGTTATAGTAAAAAAGGAGAGAGATGAAGAGCGGAACTGCCGTGAGGAAGGGCGAGAGAGCAGGCAGCAGTCCTGGTCCATGGCAGGCTCCTGGAACAGCCAGCGGGAGCAGAGTCCCAGGAGGAAGGTGGAGAGCCAGCACCGGAGGCTGCAGCAGGGCAGGGCTGTTCAGCAGGGGTGCTGGCAGCCAGCAAGTCCTAACAGTCCCTCAGAGAGAGCAGCCCCCACTCAGCAGCACTGCAGGCTTGGGGCATTCTGAGACTGGGGGCATTAGCCTGCAGCTGTCAGTTAAGAGTAACTCACATTCAAATTATGTCCCTTGGCACCAAAAAAAGGTTAAAGTGTGCTTGGGAGCTTGCCGCTCATGAAGGTAGGGAAGATGACACTCCATGAAGCTTCCATTTCAAAGGTGGGAATCAGAAATGTTGGTCCTCAGAGGGTCCTTTGGGTGTCCTTCATCTAGGATACTCACATATCCTGACAGGGGTGGGTAGTGTCAGTGGAAAGAATTTACATGTTCATTACCTATTGATCCTCGCAGGCCTGGTATTATAGATATGAATCAGGTTATATTTGTGTTCCCCTTGAGAAGGCTCACCCTCCAGCCTATCAAAATTATACCAGCAGTGACGGTGAGAGTCTCAAAACTGCACTGGACGCTGTAATCAGTTGCAAGTCCCTGGACTCTGGAATCCAGTCACTTTTTGTTTTTAAGTGATTGTGAACAGAGGGCTTCAGACATGTGCCTCCAGTTGACAAGGGGCCCAGTACCGCTAGGTGGGTAGGCATCCAGTTCTTTTCCCCCGGGGAGATGTGCATGTCTCTCTCCCCTAAAAGCAGAGAGCCGGGTGGGTAAGCATGTTACCACCTGAAGGCATAATTGGACCATGGCACAACACCCAGCTCTGGGCGGAAGCAAGAGAAAGGCCAGGGTGAACATGCCTTGTGAGTGGAAGCAGAAGAGATGGCAGCATAGACAGTTGACTCTCATTATTCTGTGATGTCCCCACAAATGCTGAGTGTCAATCCCGAACCATTGGTCTCAGGAGAGATACAGGGTGAGGTTCCTGCTAGTCTCTGATCACACCATTTTAATCAAGTGATCAGTACATAACCGTGCATTTTGTGTGTTTCTCTTTAAATACACTTTATTTAATACACATTGTTGATTCATTAACATTGAACTTATGGCCAACAGCACTGTAACTCATGCCTGAACAAAGCTCATCTAGCATATGTATTTTCTCCAGGAGGCACCTCACAGCCTTCTTGCACTCAGGACACTGGACAGCACTTCAGCACTATGCTTGGGGGCCATTTAAACAGCAGAATCACCAACAAAAAAAGTGGCAATGAGCAGACCATAAAAACTGTGGCAATAAACAGACCATAAAAAGGAGACCTCTGTTCACAGTCTGAGAGCAGAAACAAGAAGGCAACGGGTCACCTTGTCTGACCTCAGCTGGGGCTGTGACTCAGTTTTCTTCCATTTTACAGATGTCTGCAGAAGACCTCACAGGCACACGAGTAATTGACTTGGGGTTACAAATAAAGTTTAGCAAGTAGGCAAATTCGCAAATACAGAATCTGTGAATAATGAGGCTCGACTGTATGGATCATAGAGGGCCTAGAGCACCAGCCGTCGGTATTGAGGATTTTCCACTTGCACATCCCTGTGCTCGCTTTACATTAGTGAGTGCTGGTCCTCTGGCTCTCCACCCCACCCTCATTTTTCATGTTGGCCCTTGCTGGCCAGAGAAGTGCTTCTGCCTACGACAAATCCCACAGCTGTGACTGATTGTCTAGCCGACTTGGTCCCTGGGCCCAGCACAGCCCGACAGGCTGGGGCTTCATGTCTTCATTAGCTCAGTCCCCAGAGCAGGTGCCTGGCTGGCATCCAGGCGAGGAGATAAAAGAGAGCCAGGCACTGCCACCCAGAAAAATCCCTTACTGCATGGGGTCTGGATGGGGAAACCTGGCTTACCTTCCATTCGGCTGCAGTGTGATTGTGTCCCATGACCCCTGGAAGCCAAGGGGAGCCACAGGCTTCCGATCTGACCCTGCCACTTTTCTATCCCCTTCACACCCCCCACACAGCTCAGTTTTCTTTCATCACAGGGATGTTTGATGTTTACTTTGAGTCCCCAGAGGGTACCGATGGTGAGTTTTATTCCACAGGGCAGATGCTGTAATAGGTCTGGGTCAATTGTCCCTACTCCAGTTGGGCCCCAGTCCTATCCTCCCAACCCTAGAAGAAGGATGGGTAGTTGTTTTGGAACTAGAACTTGAACCCTCTGCAAAATATCCCAAAAGAGCCTAAATAAACCCTCAGCTATTTAGTCACCTTACAACTCAAACCCACTCCACGGGAGAGGGATGGAGGTGCAAATGCGTGTGGGCAGAAAGAGAGCCGAGAGAGGGACTTTGAAGTATAGTATTGGAGCTGATTCTCACAGGGAGGGAACTTCTGTATGAAGTGACTGTCTCCAGAGAGCAGGCCTGCGACCCTGGGCAGTGTGACTAGGTACAGAGGTGTGACTGGGCAGGTGGCTGGCATCTTTCCTTGTCCACCTCAATAACAAAAGGACAGCTGGGCAAAGCAGAGCAAGGCCTCCATCGTCACTGCAAGCTGTTAATCTGGCCCCTTTTCCTTGGCATTAAACTCCCTGGGAAGGAAATGAAGGTACCCACCAGTTGGCAGGAAGCCCAATGAAAAACAAGTTCAGTCCAATTAGAATTCAATCAAATTTAGGAAGAAAATTCCATCCAAACCAGAGCACCATTAAGGCAGCAGTTGAAGAGAACTCGTTAGCTTGAGAGCTCCCACATCTCCCAATTAAGAAGTTCCCTAGACCACTTCCAGCCCCAACCCCATTCACCATAAAAATGGTGAGCTCTAACACCCGTGCTCTCCAAAGCAGCACTAGCACAATGCGCATAGCAGCCGGTGGGTGTGGTGAGAGAGCCAGCTAATGTCACCCAGTGGATTCAGGGGCTGAGCCTGTGCCCACTATGGTTTGTTGGTGTGTCCTTCCTTCCAAGGTGCTTCTGTAGAGTGTCTGGCTTGTGCAAGGAATTCTTTCAAGGTGGTTCCTGCAGCCGCCTGCCATGAACTACACCTTTACTGGTGAGAGAAGGAGGAATCATATTTCTAAGAATTAAACAAGATGCCCAATGCAACACACACACACACACACACACACACACACACACACACACACACACCACTGAGGGCCCCAGTCCCCATAGACTGAGTATCAAGCAGAGAAATGCTCCTGTGTACAATTTGAGAAGAAAAGACACAAACTTGCTTGGCAAGTTAAGAACTAGCCTTCTTGATCACAGCCTTCTGCTGCCAGCCCTGCCTTGCTAGGAAAGTGAATTTGAAATCAGAGAGAAATAAGGACAGAATCATAGAAAATAAATAGCCCTTCTGTCAAATTTTTCAACAGACCCTTCTTTTGTCAAACTCCAATTCAATTCCAATTTCTGCTCATTATTACTTTAAACTGAATGCATCATTTAACTTTTATATCATCTTGATTTTATGTATTTTTCCATTATGATTAGATTTCTTTTTTAACATAAAAGGCAGCCCCCAGGACATTTTCTTGTGTTTGGAACCCTCATTGTCTCCATGTGAGAAAGCACTTTCTCTAGATTAGAAATCCTCCCAGGCAGCTAAGAGAGGCAGGAAGAGCCCTATTCATAAGAATAGAGAAGGAGGGGGTTCATTCCCCTGGGTCTCAAATCAGTGGTGCACTGATACATATTTAACAATTGGCTCTTTAGGGGAGAAAGCCCTGGTTTATAACATTTGCCAGTTCCCATGGTGTAAATATTCCCACCATGGCCAATTTCAAGCCACCACAGAGACCTCACTGAAGCCAGAGTTGGGAAGAGCTATGTACAGGTGGCTCTCGGGAGCCACTGTGGTTGAGCAGGCGTCAGCACACCGGGCTCCTACACCTTTAGTCACCCAGAGGCTCTTGAGACTTTTCTCCTGCCGTCCAAAGCTGGGGAAAGGCGAATGCATGTTCCGTACTGTTGTGGAGGTTTTTTTGGTTACTATTCGAAGGAGTTTTCGGGTCATTGGAGAACAGTTGTTATTGAAGGCAGAGCCTGTAATCATGATCCAGGAAAAAGGGAAACGGGTTTTGTCCCTCCCATTCAGTGACTCCTTCTATTTATGTGAGAGCCAAGACATAACCTGGGATGGCTAGAGAAAGCTCTCTGTGGAAGTTGGGACATGTGGGCAGGCTTCCTAGTGCAAAGCCATCCTCACTTTTGTTTCCCCTTGTCTCCATCTCTCCTTCATGCCCCACCCACGCCCTCCTTCCATGCACTCCCTGCCCTGCCCACTCCACTCTCTCTCCAGAGAGTTCTCCAAAGAGAGGGAGAAGGCCAAGGCTCGGGGGGATTTCCAAAAGCTACGAGAGAAGCAACAACTGGAAGAGGACCTGAAAGGCTACCTGGACTGGATCACACAGGCGGAAGACATTGACCCTGAGAACGAGGACGAAGGCATGGATGAGGAGAAACCCCGAAACAGTGAGCAGCATCCTCTGTCTTGGCTGGGTTCTGGGAGAGGGAAGAGATGGTGGGAGCACAGCAGAAACCTTTTACCACCAACCTTTCTTTACAGTTGTCCTCCTGGAACAACATTGGTCTCATTGCTTGCAGTCATTTGCTACTCATAGAAGTTAGTGAAATAATTGTGATTGATCTGTAAAGCCTCATTTTCTTTTAGGATCTTTGATCTTAAAGACAGTTTAGATTTTGCTAAGGTGCACTCTTTATTTTTAAATCAGACATCCTCCTCTGGGCTCCATCTCTTTGGGCAGAGGGCAGGCTCCTGCACAGGCTTGTTACAAAGAATGCTTTCCACCAAGCAGCTCCCTAGAAAGCAGGAACCTCGCCCCCTTTGCAGCAGACTTCCAAGCTCCATTGTGCTTTCTCAGGAAAAGCAGCCAAAGGTTTCTCTTAAGGAGGTTAGATTCAAAGTACTAAATGGGAAGACTGAGGAAGCCTAGAGGCATTTGACAGGTTATAGAAACTGAGCTAAATCCCTTCCGCTGGGGTTGCACGGGGCAGGCTTTCACCAGATTAGCCCAGTGGGTCTCAAAGTGTGGTCCCTGGACCAGCAGCACCCGGGAAGTTACTAGAAATGCAAACTCAGGCTGCACTTCAGATCTGCTGGCTCAGAGATCCCGGGGTGGGGCCCAGCAATTGGTTTGAACAGCCTGCAGATGATGGAGCTGCCGGGTACATTTGAGAACCACTGGGTTAGGTCTGACTATTCTCCCTGTTTCATTGGACCTCCATCTCTCTGATGACCACGCACTTGCCTCCTCTCTCTGGGTGCACTCTTTCCCTTTCATTTTGCATGTTTGAATAGGTGTGTTTCTTCCTCAAGCAGCATAACTTGAAAACATGCTCCTGAACCTTGAGCATCTAGGGTAGTCAGGAACCGAACAGGTTAAAAAGCCAGCAAGATGGTTGCTGTATGGAGACAGGCAGGTAAGGTGGGCAGCCGGAAACATTCCCTGAGTGGAAGGGAGGTGACAGTACCCACGGGGTCTCAGGGGGGCTGATGGAGGGAAGCAGGACGCTGCTATGGATCAGGTGCTTCTCTCCTTAAGGAGCCAGGAAGGCGCAGGACTGCCGGGCCAGCTGCCCTGAGAAAAGCACGGTCTTCCCATCAGCTGTGAAATCCCTGTGTGTGCAGGCATGCGTGTACATATATATCCTAGCACATACATGTAAATACAGTGAGTCTGGTTTCTCGGCCTTATAGTAGGCATGAGTTATGTCCATGTGTTCAAACTCCCGACAGATTTCTGTGAGTTTCTGCTCATTAGCATCTGAGTCCTGATGGGGGATCTAGAGGAGGATCGAGTGGAGGAAGTGGGAAAGGAGCCAGCAAAGGTTTAGCTGCAGAGACCGCTAGAACCCTCCACCAATGCTCCCTTTCTGATCGCTGCTTAAGGGGAAACACAAAATTAAAACACACAAACAACAGGGACTGGTAATGACATAATTTAATAACGTAAGGAGGGAGGTTGGAAGACAAGGCTTTCAATGGATTATAACAGTGAGCAATGGTGCCACTGGGTCTTTCTGGGAAAATGCTTGGCAGGTTCTATTATACTGTTGCTGGAACTGTGGCGTAGTTAGTTTGTGGCACGGAGTGGTACGGCAGATAAGCACCACAGAGAAGCTTACCTCTGAAACACAGAAACTGGCATCTTGGCCCCTCTCCATCCTAAGTCAGGGCAGAGGCCCAGTGTCATGATTAATGCTGATGAGCAAGTTTCTTAGCATATTATTAAAAATGAGTGGCATCCACTACTTGCTTAGCAGTCAGTTGTGGTCCACAGACACACATAGTTACTCTATTCTCTGCCTAAAGCAAGAGCTCTCTAGATGTGTGCTGCTTCCCTGTCCTGACCATTAAATGAATAAATTCCAAGGCATTCCTAGCATGGAGAATTCTTTGCCGCTGGACCAGATCACGTGGACAAGGCCTGTCCCCCCACATTTCTGGCCAGGCTTTGGGATGAGCGTGATGAACTGCCTAATCCAGTGGACAGAACCTCTGCCAAGATTTTCAGAAGTCCGAATATGGATGAAATCAGACTCTGGAGACTGTTGTCCCTCCCACCATGTACTCCTTCCTGATGGCTGGAGGAGCCTTTGCTGTCTGCTTCTGGTCCTCAGCCAGCCTTGTCCTGGGAGAACACAGTGGGAGCCTGCCACCTTCAATTGTTGAAATGGTGCTAGAACAGTCCTACTGGGGTGGGGCAAGGAAATGAGTCTATAAAAAAGCAAGATGAAGAGTAAAATAGACCCATGCAATGAAATGGATATGAGAGATGTAGTAATGGAGCCAGGAAACCAGTCCAAAGGACTGTGTCTATTGGGGAAGTCCAATAAAAGCAGTGATTAAATTATTAGGGAATTGGCAACCTAATAGATTTTCAGAAAAGGCAAGCGTATGGCTCAGGAACTATATTCTTGTCTTCAAAACTTCAGTTTGCCCTTTGAAACAAACACAAGGGGAGAAATGCTGCTATAATTTATATGTATGTTTCAATTAAAGTAGTATCTTAGCCTTTGAAATTGCTAAAAATTTATAATATAGTAAGCTCTGCCAGTTCTTTTCAGCTCAAAAACAAAGTAGTCTTTTAAGAAAAAAGGCATCATCACTATTCATCAACGGCTCTGGCAACTTCTGTTCTTCCCTGGGCAGAAGGCGGGTCAGCACCTGCCAGATGCTGCTGGAGTAGGACATGGTGACAGAGAGGTGGCACCAGGGCAGGACAGTTAGCATACCTGCAGGAGCCCAATCATGCACTTCTCCTAGGAAAAGCTACAAACACCATGGAGGAAATAGGAAGAGCAGTAGTAGAGAAGACAGAGAGCAAGGGCACAGTTAGGAGGTACTTCTAAGTAATTAGAGTAATAATGTAGCTGGTAAATTACATCCAAAAACATGTTCCAGTTTATGCTTCCACCCATCCATCCTCTCATTAAAGTCTGCTCCATGCCAGACACTGTTTCGGGTGCAGGGGGTATAGCAATGAGCAAAGCAGTAAAAAATTCCTGCCCTCATGGAACTTACCTCCTAGTGGGGAGATATACCAATTAAATGGTATGTCAGAGAGTGATAAGTGCCATGGAGAAGGTGAAATACGAGGAGGAGACAGAAGTGCTGAGAGGTTGTAATTTAGGTGAGGTTCTCAGAAGTACCTCACTGAGAAGGTGGCATTTGAATGAAGACTTGAAGGCAGTAAGGAAATAAATAGATATTTGGGGAAAGAGCATTCTGGGCAGAGGGAGCAGCCTGTGGAAAGGCCTCAAGGGAGAAGCAGAGCTGATGTATTTGAGGAGCAGAGAGGAGGCTAATGTGACTGGAGAGCAGTGAGTAAGGGGGAGAGAGGTAGGTGATGAAGTCCAAGGTAACCAGGACGTGGACCATGAGACTCACTGTAAGAACTTGGGCTTTTCCGAGGAGTGAGCTAGGAAGCCACTGAGAGTTTTTAGCTGAGAAGTGCTATGACTTGACCCACGTTTACCAGGAACTCCCTGGATGCAATCAGCAGAATGGAATGGAGGTGGGCAAGGGCGAAGCAGGGAGCCGGGGGAGGGGTTGGGGCTCCTGCCTCAAGAGACCATGACACCTTGTCCTGGTATCAGTGAGGTGATACAGTGAGGCTCCATGTTGTCCTGGTAACAATGAGGTGATACAGTGAGGCTCCATGTTGTCCTGGTAACAATGAGGTGATACAGTGAGGCTCCATGTTGTCCTGGTAACAATGAGGTGATACAGTGAGGCTCCACATTGTCCTGGTAACAATGAGGTGATACAGTGAGGCTCCATGTTGCCCTGGTAACAATGAGGTGATACAGAAAGCCTCCAGAATGACATCATTTGCTGGCGTATCAGATATAAGATGTGTGTATGAGAGAGAGAGAAAAAAAAACAGGAGTTTTCCAGGTGATTGTCTAAACAGCAGAAAGTGTGGCATCCTCATGTACTGATCCAGGGGAGCTACGAGAGGAATAGGTGTCAGGGCAGGAATATTAGGAAAAGTCTCACACCCAGACGTTTGAAATGCCTATTTGACATCCAAATGCAGATGGTGTGTAGGCAGTTGGGAATTCATCTGAGGTCTGGGGAGAGGTCTGGGACAAATTATATTTTGAGAAGTCAACAACATATAGAAGGCATTTAAACCTATTTGCCTGGATGAGATCACTTGCGGAGTAGTGTAGAGAGAAATGGGAGAGGCCAGCACTGCCCTGGCCTTTCCCACCTCTACCGGTGTGTGGAGGCTGGGGTATGAGGAAGAGCCAGCAGAGGAGATAGAAGGGCATGGCAGAGAGGAGGTAGGATAGGCCAGGGCAGTGCTGCTGAGAGGCGAGTATGGTGGGCGCTGGGAACTCATTACTGGGCTTAGCAGTGTGGGGTCACTGGTGCCTTGACAAGAGCTGCTCGGTGCCACGGTGCCGCCCAAAGCTTGAGGGCAAACAGAGTCCTGTTTCATGAGTGTCTTGAGTCTGGAGACTTTCCAGGATGGCATCACGCTGCAGACCCCCTGTTTTGGGTGCAGCCTAGCTGCCAGTCATCTGAGGGTTTCCAGACAGAAAAGGAGAAGCACATGGCCCAGCCTACCTGGACCCTAAGAGGTCAGCGTTCAGCCCTTCATCAGGCCCAATATGCAGCTGGTTACAGACAGCCTTGGAGAAAAGGACAAGATGATACTCAAGAGCCATTTTAGGGCCCAAAAAGACAGAAAAGAGGCAAAAAGGGGCATGTTTGTACCCTGTTGCCTTTTGTGCCACTTCCAGAGTGGGCGGCCTCATGGGTCTTGGCTCCACACCCCTCTGCTCGACAGGATAATGTAGAGGTCTTTCCCCTCCCTCTGTGCAGCAATGAGCATCCCTTTTAAAGGCACCAACTACAAAACTGTCGCTGCTGCACAGGTCATTGACATCAGCAGAGAAGCACTGTTGCAAGGCACATGGTCCATTTCCTGGCTCGAATGCCGCATCTGAGAGAAGGCCAGCCATGAAGAAAGATAAAGATGGAATTCTTTCTTTCTCCTCCTCAAGATAAAAAAATGCATTTATTAAACATCTATCCATATAGGAACCTCTCGCTCATGTCATTAAGACAATTTAAAGGCTGCCCCAGCCCTCTAAAGCTTATAGTGTAAGACAGATCCCTCCATAGTTATCAGTTCCTACATTCAATCAATTGCCAAGTCTATCAATTGACCTCCTAGAAAGTCCCTCTTGCCTGCTCCCTGCTCTCCTCTCCACCTCTGTTCCCTGCCTGCCCTGCTCCCCAGCACTGCTCACACATATCTAGTACAATGTAGACAAGCCGGTCTTCCTAGAGTTGACATGTCATTCCCTTGTCAAAAGCTTTGGCTGTCTCTCCATAGCTACAAAATAAAGCCTGGCGGATGGCAATAGCTGGTGCAGAAAGGGAAAATTAAATGCTCCTCACCTTGCAAACAAACTCCCCCAGGGTGGATCCTGTGGTACAAAGAATTTTAGAACTGGACACTTGTTTAGGGGTCATATAGTTAAATTCTCTCATTTTACAGATGGGGGAAAAAATGAGGTTTGGAGAAAGTAAGGTAATTAGCCAAAAGAAACTCTGAAACCAATTATAAACTTCTTGTCTTTACATAGATGTGTTCAACATCACTAGTCATTAGGGAAATGCAAATTTAGACCATCATGACACCTATAAGAACAGATAAAATAAAAAGTCATGACAGCACTAAACTTGGGTGAGGATGTGAAGAACCAGGATCACTTATCCATTATTGGTTGGAACAGAGAATTGTACAGGCATTCTGGAAAAGAGTCTGGCCATTTCTTTAAAAATCTAAATATATACTTACTTAGCAGTTACACTCCTAGCAATTTCCCCCAGAAAATGAAAAGCTATAAGCTATGACCACATAAAAATCTGGGCACAGTTATTCATAGCAGCTTTATTTGTAATAGCCCCAAACTGCAAACAATCAAAATATACTTCCATGGATAAATGTTTAAACAATGGTACATCCACACTATGGAGTACTACTCAGCAATAAGAAGGACTGCTCCTCCTTCCAAACAGGCCTGCAATGTGCTGTTTCTGGACCTTTGTAAATCCCTCCTCCCTCTGCCTAGGACACCCTTTACCTCTTCTACTCAGCCTGCCAACCCAATACAGAGAGTGTGTCTTCATTGACGCCCTTCCAGACCCCCACTCTCAGCACAGGCAGGTCAGAGCACCAGTGTGAGCGGGAATGGCCCAGCCCTGTTGTCATATAGAGAGCTCTCAGGAGGCAGAGTATGCTCTCACACTCAGCATTCGGGACAGCGATTTATATTTAATAGACTTCCCTCTCCAAAAAAATGTTGAAAATTGAATCCTCTTTGAAACAAGAGAATTATGGTTCTATATCTCTATACTAGAGGCCTGGTGCACGGATTCATGCACCAGTGGGGTCCCTTGGCCTGGCCTGTGCCCTCTCACAATCTGCGACCCCTCAGGGGATGTTGGAGAGCCTGTTTCGGCCCGATCCCCACAGGCCAGGCCAAGGGACGCACCTATGCACAAATCCGTGCACCGGGCCTCTACTATGCATGCAAGATCTTTGGTTAATCTATTCCCACCCTCCCCCTCTCCCCTTACCTCTGAGATTCATCAGTCTGTTCCATGTTTCCATGCCTGTGCGTTGAGCATCTGACCCCTGATGGTCATTGCACGTCATAGCTACCGGCCGGCTGGTTGGCCGGTCGGCCAGTCACTTAGGCTTTTATATATATAGATTCCTACCTAGTTGGCCAAATCCCCTTTGTCTTGTTCTCACTGTACTCATGCTAGGCCTTTGGAGAGTGTATTGTCATTGATGGAGTTGGTAGAAAAGATTTCAGAGTTTAAAAAGTGAGCCTAGAGGAACAACCGGAAGGAGGTAGAAATAGATCCATTCAATGGTCAGTGGGACAAGGGGCATGACCTTGCTTGCTCTTGCATTCTCTCTTTGAGGGAAACCATTATTCCATAACCTGTGTGGAATTGCTTATTGGATTCTGAGGTTGGACAGTGGACACATATCAGCCTCTGGGGGCTCCCCTGGGCTAGAAGGCAGAGCCAGGACTAGGGCAGGAGCTAGAACAGTGATGCCAAACCTATGACACGCGTGTCAGAGGTGATACGCGAACTCATTTTTTTGGTTGATTTTTCTTTTTTAAATGGCATTTAAATATATAAAATAAATATCAAAAATATAATTCTTTGTTTTACTATGGTTGCAAATATCAAAAAATTTCTATATGTGACACGGCACCAGAGTTAAGTTAGGGGTTTTTCCAAATGCTGACACGCCGAGCTCAAAAGATTCGCCATCACTGAGCTAGATACAGATGATCTCATTTAATCCTCCAGTTAAGATCATCTCATTTGGGTACTAATATCCCCATTTTATGGATGGGAAGACTGAGGCTCAGAGAAATTAACTTGTTCATGAAACACAGCTCAAATTTTCACCTCACCTCTGGTAGGTAGGACGTGAGTTCAGTTCTGCAGACTCTGTAGCACACTCCCTGTACCACAATCCCTCCCTCTGTAATGTTCTGACTATCCTCCAGCCAGGGGGCAACTGGAAGAGCATCCTTCTGATCCCTCAGCCAGAGTAGCCTCTTCATCTCCCTTGTTATGGCATTTATCACCCTCAGTTTAATATGCAAAGCAAAATGGATGGAGGTAAGGAGAAGAGAAGTAGGAAAACAGACCTTAGCCCTGGCCGAGTGGCTCAGTTGGTTGGAGCATTGTCCCGTACACCACAAGGTTGTGGGTTTGATTCCAGGTTGGGGCTCGTATGAGAGGCAATCAATCAATACTTCTATCTCCCATTGATGTTTTTCTCTCTCCCCCTTCCTCTCTCTTTACAGTCAATAAAAACATTTCCTTGGGTGAGGATTTGAAAATACACACACACATACTATATGGATCCATTTCTATAAATTTCAATAACAGATAAAATCAAGCAATAGTGTTCATAGATGTATATTTCTTTTAAAAACTGACCTTAAATGTGAACACAAAGAGGTATAGATTTGTTTGTTTTTTAAAAGGGGAGAGAGAAAAGATAAGATTTATGATTATAAAAACTATGCTTGAAGCATAAAAGCAGGTTATGGCATTATCTTCCTCAAACAAAAAAAATAAAAATAAAAAATAGATGTTTAACAGACCAAAACCTCCATTTGGAATGGTTTGAGAGACAGTCTTGCACGGGAGGAGGCATATCAATCATGTGACCTGTCAGTTTCTTTTCGTTTCCGGCTGCTTTTGAACTTGATTAGAGGGGTGCAGTGGTCAGCCAGCATGCTCAGGACTGAGCTGTTCCAGCTCAATGACCATCCCCTCTCCCACCTTGGCAAGTTCACTGCCCGGAACGTGGTATGATCTGACTTTGCTGATGCAGGAGTGTGAGGCTCTACAGGGCAGTGGCTCTGAGACCCTGATGCTCCCAGGCACCCGGCATAGGGGACCCTGCAGGGGATCTCTGCCAGGGACAGCCTCACAGAGAGAAGTTCATTTGTGTAGTTTGGGGAGAAGTCCTGTCACCTACCTGAAGCCACAAACCCCTATGACAAATCAAACTGCCCACACAGCCTCGCCCAAGGTCGGCACCCAAAAAGTGCTGATTTGATTTTAATTTGGTGCTTTGCAAACAGATCAACACACCTGAGAGCTGAGAGTAGCTCAGCTGAGGGGGTGAAGGGGAGATGAATCATTCTATATTTCCCTTTGATCCATTTCCTCCAGTTACCAGTGCTCAGCCTCTAAACAGAGCACCCAGGATACAGTTGCCCTGGGCTCCCACCATCCTCCACTCCCTCCCGCATAAACAGGAGGTAAAAGCCTCGTGTCACATCAAGATACATTATCTGTCAGAGGCTGTTAGTGGAGGAGTGACAGCTCCTGCCTCTGTCATTGCTAATATGGAAAGTTATCATTTGGTAATGGAAGAAGATTACCATGGACTGCGTCCCACCATGGTGCGTGCACAGGAGCCAATGGGGAGAGCAGAGAAACTGGGATCACTGGCCTCAATAGGAGGCCGTTGTGGGGAGACCTCTGGAGTATACATGCTACACTGTCCTGCTTGTGTGAGAGAGACATTGGTGCACCCACTCAACACATATTAAGTACCAACTGGGCACTCGGAATACCAAGATAAATAACAGTCTGTGTCCTAAGGGGACCTGTGCCTAGCTAAGGAGACAAAGGTGCAAATAAGCAGGTTGCAGCAATGAGTTGATGGCATGAACAAGGCACTGGAGAAATACAGAGGAGAGAGAATAGAAGGAGGTGGAAGGGGCTGCCCGCCCGGAGAATCATTTCTGAGGACGGAAACAGGCCAGTTGTAATAGCAACCCCAGATCAAATCTCGCTCACTTGTTGCAGTGAGGTTGCTTCTACTCCACAGTTCACTGTGGGTTCAGTGTTGGCAGGAGGGGAAGTTCACCTCCACAGTCTTCAGGGACCTGGGCTCCTTCCCTCCAGTGTCTGTACCACCTCCTGGCTGCAGAGGTCTTCCAGGATCCCTGCAGCTGGCCAGCAAAAGGGGAAAGGGAGAGGGAGCATGGGGCATGCGGGAGGGTTTGGAGGCCAGGCCTGGCAGTGTGGGCATCACCCCCATCCACAGTCCACTGGCCAGAGCACAGTTATCAGCTCCACCTAGCTTCTAGGACTGGGAAACAGTTGGCAGAGGTAACACAACTGAGCTGGGTAGACACATAGCAGTGTCTCTGCTGCCTACAGTTGGTAGCAGTTTACAGACCAAGAGGATGAGAAAGGACGTTGTAAGCTGAGGGAGCTGCATATGTAAAGCATAGAAACAAATAATGGGGAGGAGCTGGAAGGAAGCCAAGAAGGAAAGAAGGGGGTGTGGGGGAGGGTGCACAAGGAAGAAAGCAAAGACAAGGCAGGAGGAAGACAGAGGTCTAGTCTCAAAGGGCCTCAGAGGTGGACTTGATCCTCTGGATAAGAAGGAGCCACTGAAGAGACTGAAGTGGAGGTACAAGTTCAGTCACAAGGTCACTGTGTCCCTGGTTGTGGACAATTGGTCGGAGGGAGGGAGAAGCTGGAAGCAGGCGTATCAGTCATTTCAGAGGCTGACAGGGCTGAAATGAGAGTCGTAGGAACGGATTGCCAAGATGCTTCTTGGTCATCTGCTCCCACCGAGACAGAGTCCTGGGCTGGCAGACCCCGGCGTGTTTGGGATCAGTAGCTCATGCCGCCCCAGGTCAGGGTTGGTGGATTGGCTGCAGCAGTGGCCTGTCTTCCTGGGAGCTGGCTTGTCCTGTCTGCTTAGCAGTGGGAGCCCTGTCATGCCCTTTGTCCCTTGCTGTTCAAAGGCCTGTTTTCTGTCTGTGACCATAAACACACCAACAAGCCATCCCTTCACCCTGAAAGGTACCGCTTGTAGAATTCCAAATAACTGCCTCCTTTAATTCTTGTCTGATGTGGCTTATGAAAAAAAAATGTTAACAGCCCCAAATCGGAGGCTTTGAGGGCTCTGCTCTTCAGGATTACGTGAGCGGACGGAGAGATGGTGCCTCTGGTGACAGCCACAGGGTTCCAGAGGAGGCTTATGCTCCCATGTGATGGGAAAGAGTCTGTCCTCTTAACAGTCCTGGCACCTGCCCTGAGTACTGGGCTGTTCTGCATTCGGGTCACTTTGTATGTAAGCCTCATTGTTGGGCGGGCAAGACTGAAGCCTGGTCAGGAACAACGGAGTTTTCTAAAGGGAGTTGCTTAATGGAACGGGGCTCCCCTGGGGAGATGGATGGAATTCTTAAAAACAGAAGGAAAAATGTCAGTGTTAGGCTGGGCTGAAGGCAGCGAGAAGAGAGAAAGCTGGACAGGGGAGGGCTGGTTCATTTAAGATTTGTTTCTGTCTTAGCCTGGCTATTCTGACAAATTACCACAGACCTTGTGGCTTAGACAGCGGACATTTGTTTCTCCCAGTTCTGGAGGCTGGAGGTGAGAAGCAGCGTGGTCAGGTCCTTGGTGTGGGCCGTCTTCCTGGTTCACATCTTCCCAGTCGTCTCCTTGCAGTGTCCTCACACGGTGGGAAGGGTGCTAGCTAGTCTCTGGCCTCATCTAAGAAGGCACTGATCCCATTTGTAAGAGCTCCACCTCATACCTAATGACCTCCCAAAGGCGCATCTCCAAATACTACATATTAGGATTGGGGTTTCAACATGGGAATTTGGGGGCAACACAAACATTCGGTCCATTGCAATGATCTTTCCATATCCCTAAACTGGGCCCTGGATTCCCCTGTAGCCAAGGGGGTGGCTCCATCACAATCAGAGAATCAGGGCACCCTGAAACCTGGAACAAAGGGATCCCCAGGTCACTGAGTCTATTTCCCAGCCTCTGGGCAGAGCCTCGTATCCTCCAGGCCTGCCTTGCCCCTGTCAGGGTTGCTGGGGCTGTTTCTGCAGGCCCTGTCCCCTGTCAACTGGTTTGTTTTCTGAAGACAGAAAAGGGCAGATCCTCCATGCTCACAGTTTTTACAGGTTCACTGGCTCTTGGGGTACATGCACGTTTCAACCCTGTCTCAGGACAGAGCACGGGAGGGGCTCAGAGGCAACATAACGGGAACTGGGAGAAAAGTGGGCTCTTGGCCTGGAAGTCTTTGAAATTCTGCCCCTGGGACAGATGACGAGGGCCTGCCCTGTCACTGTGTCAGAGCTAAAATCAGATGGGGCCAGATCTGATCCAGCAGAGGGTGTAAAATGAATCAGACACACAAGTTAATTCTTCATCTTCTGTTTCTTGTCTGTCAATGCAATTTCTAACTTCTGAGAGAGGACAGGAATATTCCACGATGTTTTACTTCATGTACTCGCCTCTTCTCCCCTTTTTTCTTCAAATACATCCAGAGAAATGTCAGAAATATCCTTATTTTATGTCTCTTTCAGTGAGGCCAGTAGCCAGCTCAGCATGAAAGTCAGCAAATGGTTAAGAGAGAACCAAGAATAAAGCCCCAGCTGCTGTGTAGGACCAGAAAGCTGCACACGTTTAAGTCTTGAAAAGGTCAACTGCCTTCTACGGGGCAGAGGTTTGATTTCATCCATTATGTGGTCTTTGGCATAATGCTCATTTCATTCACTGGCTGCAGTGGAGATTTATGGAGTAAATGTTATCACAAGCTGAGACTTAATGAGATCTCAACTGTATCTCCTGGATGTCGTGGAAAGCAACCGTTTTGGTAATAAATAGAGAACGGCATCTAATTTGTAAATTCCTCTTTCCGTTGCTAAGTTTAATCTGATCAGTGAAACTGAAGGGAATTGTTGATGACCCCATATTATTTTCCATGCCTTACTCTGGCCAGGAAACATTATTCCTAACGGAAATGGCATGTTGCTCTGGCGAAGGTAGGGATGACATTTGTCATGAGGCTAACTCAATTATTGCATATTATAAAACATGTTTAGACCAAAATCTATTTAAAACCAGAATGGAACTGAGGCCCCATATTGCTCTGTTACCAGTGTCACTGGTTCATAGAAGCAAAGCTGTAGAAATCTGTAGCAGTGGCCATCCTGAAGGGGCCCCTCCGGTTGTGATTTCATCTTGACTCCATTCAGAGTTAGGCTGGATGGACCACCACGGTGCCCAGCTTGTGGTCACAAATGACCTTTCCTGAGATGGCAGAGAGCAGGTTAAGGGGCCGGAACACAATCTTTCATGGGTCCTTTTTTAGTTTAGGGTTCATAGAAAGAATTAAAGTGGCACAAAAGGGAGGCTGATTTAAGCACAACAAAAGAGAGTTGTGCTTAAATAGTTTTTCATGATCAATCCTAATTAAAGATTTTTACAAATTATCTTCTCACAAGTTGCTAAGCAGGGATCATATCACAGTAAGTTGCGGGGCACACAGGAGTAACTTCATGAATATTTCATGAAAGGACTGGCAACAACGATGAAGACATCAGGACCCTGATGGCCCCCCAAGGAACATGGTGGACTTAGCCATATAAGCCTCGAGAACACATAGATCATCTCCAATAATTGTTTAGATTCCACATGATCTTTTAGATGCAAAAAGTGATCCTGAGGGTCTTCTCTTTGGCCTGTGTTTTGCTTTTTCATTCCCCAATGAAATATATAGATATATTCCAGGCATTCTACACACTCTTGAATATTGCAAATGACAGCTATCACTTATTAAGCATCTCCTCTAACTCACAGAATCTTTAATTTTAACCCTCCAAGATTAGAATTATTAGCTTCATTTTTTATATGAGAAAGATGAGGTTCCAATAATTTGTTCAAGGCCAGATAGCCAATAGTAGGGCTATCTAATGATAAAGGCAGCAAAGAGGTGAGCATAAAACACCTGCTGATAAGAATGTGAGATGGGGGTGAGAGGGAAAAAGAATCTGGAAAAGAAGTCAGAAGACCTGGTTGGCTCCTCATCTCAGCTCTAATACTCTGTGACCTCGAACAAACCCTTCCCTCTCTGGACCTCAATTTCCTAACATGTAAGAATAATACTCAGGTAATCTCTGGTTTTCTATAAATTCTTGAGCAGTCTGATCCTGGGACTCCCTCTGGCACTGCCTTTGTCCAGAAGTGGTGTGTGGCTGGGCCAGGGAGAGAACGTCCTCGTTTGCAGACACTGGCTCTCTCCTCTTGGCCAGGCAGCAGGTAGCGACAAGAGAGAAAATGTCCTCTAAGGAAGGACTCTGGACAGCCTCTCTCCAGCATCCAGCAGCCTGCCTCTTCATGCCCTGACACTTCTGCCTTTTTCCCAGAGTCAGTGTCCTGAAAACTTTGTCTTTGCCTGGAAAGCACTGAATGGTAGAATCTCTCCTCATCTCAGGTCTCCATTATGCATGACCCTCCTCTACAGCCCACCCCCTTCTTGAACACTCTGTGGTAGGAACTCACCAGGTCACAAGAAACCCCTCCCATTTTTGTGCAACTCCAGTTCTTAGAAAACTCTTTGTTTTCCTGAGCTGATACCTGGGGCTGTTCAACTTCCACAAGCTGGTCTGAGGTGTCATGGGTGCAACGGTGTCCTCCCAGGGGCGCTGCTAATTGTCTTCGCTTGGCTAATGACTCCCGCTAATTGCTTCTCCTCTCTGCTCTCCCTCCTGTCTTACATTCCCGTTTGAGATCATTGCCCATTTCTTCTCATTGGTCCTCCCAGTAGCCCAGGAGGAAAGCACTGAGCTGTTAAAACAGTGTGTCCTTCCCAAACATGGAGTCAGTACTGAGCAGGGCCCTGCCACTCGGGAGTCCTGACTGGAAAGTACAGCTTCCAGGCCAGCTCTCTCCTGCCTCTCTCCTCCCCAACCCCTGGTGATGCCGCCCCCTTTCCTCACCGGTGCCGACCTCTGTGCTTGGTCCTTCCCATCTGCAAGGAGGCTCACTCTCCCACTTTATTATTGGAATTAGAAAAAGACCACTGTTCCTTTCTGCTTTCCCTAAATCAGGCAAAGGCCTTGTCTTCATACCTTTTCAGCCATCAGATAAGGATTACTCCTGCACTGCTGACAGCAAAAGAATAGAGTTGCTCAAATCTGCCCAAGGGCCCCACGCCCCTGCTATACAGACCCAGTCACACCTGTCATCATGCAGTCCATGCAACCAATAGTCCCCTTCCTCACAGGAAAAGCCTGTACAGTATCCCACCCACCAGGACCAGGACCCTACCTCACCACAGCCTCTGTTCCTTTCCTTCCTTCTGGATTTCCTGGGTCAAGAATCCTCACAGACTCTCAAGGAATCAGGGGGAGCAGTCACATAGAGGCAGCCTACACCCCACAGGAGGCCCAGGTGAACCCAAGGTCGGCCTCCCATCCCAGTCACTTCTGGAACATTAGCATTCCCACTTCCTGCCAGTGCCTCCAGGCCTTTTGCTTGTCGAAGACTGTGGTCCCTATTCTCTATATTTCAAAAAAACTTTTCTCTTCTAAAGATAGAACAATCAGCCTCTCCAACAAGCCCAACCCTCCTGAGACATTATGGAAGTTCTAAGATTAAGGAAAAGAGGGAGGGGACGGTGGAGGGTGATGAATACCTTTGATTCAGAGTCAGTCTGGAGAGGAAGAATCTGGAGGGAGAGCTGCTCAGTAGAGAAATACTAGGTGTACCGGTTGATAATGCGAATTTTTTTCAATAGATGGAGTAACACATATGTTGATATATATGCGATTTGATATGTATGCTATTTTGTTGTATTGACAATAAGCTTCAAAACTTCATATGTCAAATTTTCTAAAGGTGTTAACATCATAGATATTTTTACACTTAAAAATGTCGAATTTCGTGCCAAAAAAAGAGCATTTGCGGGAAGTTTTAATTCATTACTTTACTAGTAAAAGTGACATTGTCCTGCATTAAAATCCACCTGTTCTGGCACATTTCATTTGGAGTTGGTTTCTCCTTCTCTGTGCCTGGTTCAGAGTCACCCCAGCTGCTGTGGGCATGAGCAGCCACTGCCCACCGTGGTCACATGTTGGCCCTTCCACTAAACAGCACAGGAGGGAGGAAGGAGCCTTGAGGTGGCTGACTATGTGCATTCCAGTGCCTGGTCTGGTGAAACAGTGAATGAATGAAACAATACTAACCCTGGCCCCATCCCAGACATGCGCAGTCCTACCCCACTCTGAGGGTGAAGGAGTAGAAGAAAGCTGAATGAGGTGTGTGTGCCCGAGTACCCACCAATATTTGTGGTACACCTCCTGTGCCTCCAACAGAAGTTACAAGTCAGCACTTCCCATGTGGTTGGCCGGGGAGGTCAGCTTGGTGCCAGAGAGTGGAGCAGAGAAGGGCAGGGGTCGGTGAGATGAGACCAGGAGAGCCTTGACTCTCCCACCCATTCCTGAGTGACAGTCAAAGGCACATGTGGCTGGGGAAGCAACAGGGAATAGAGGAGTGGGACCTGTGTCCTTGTCCTGGCTCTGCTCCCTTGACCTCAGTTTCCCCTCTACGACTTGTGAATGAAGACACCTTCCTGGCTGTCTCCCCAGGCGGTTGTGAAGATTAACTGAAGTAACTTATTGAGCATGTGCTAAACCACACAGTGCTGTACCCTTTTCTAATGAGCGAAGAACCCTGTGCACATCAGAGTTCTACATTACACGGCACAAATGGTGCCTGTTTCTGGAAGAAGATGGCTCTGTGGTTTAAGAGGCTTCATGAAGACAGTGGGCTTGCGGAGGAGCCCAGGGGAGTTCCCAGCCAAGCAAAGACCAGAGGGAGGTGCACAGTCCCTGGCAAGCACCATGCACGTGTCAGGCCCTCCACAAAATGCGATCAAACCAACACTGACAAAGTGTGGCATGTTCTGGAGGCCATGAGTAGAGCTGAGTGCCTGACCAGAGGGTGAACGCTGGGTCGAAATGGGAAAAGGTTGGATGGGTAGAGTGAAACCGAATTTCGAAGGGCCTTGGGGGAAAGCCTGAGCATTTGTGCAGTGACAGTGACGTGATATGAAGAAACAGTGCTAAGGGGAGACTCATCCATCCTCTGAGAGAATTCAGTAAGAGCTTCAAGATCTGCTTCTCTCTGGGCCAAGTCCCTACCCCTCACAAGCAATCAGCAATCTGGAGTTTCCTCATGCAGAGCTCCTTGCTTATAATGTTCAGTTTCTTTGTTT
This sequence comes from Myotis lucifugus, assembly GCF_000147115.1. Taxonomy (NCBI): domain Eukaryota; kingdom Metazoa; phylum Chordata; class Mammalia; order Chiroptera; family Vespertilionidae; genus Myotis; species Myotis lucifugus. The sequence continues at coordinate 2,083,234 of NW_005871146.1, read as the reverse complement.
TCTAAGGTAAAAAAAATCTTAGACATCTCCTCTCAAACCCCCAACAAATGCTGGGAACCTTTCAATAATGAGCAACTCCTAGTCTCTCAAGGCAGCTCGGCCATTTGGAAATGTTTCTTATATTAGGGCAAAATTCTCATTCTTCAATGCCTATTCCTTGTGGAACTACTCTTTCCTTCCTCGTGGAAAGATAGATGGTGCTGAGGTCGCCCAGCCTACCATATCTAAATTAAACCTCTCCAGCTCCTAGACCATGGTGTACAGCCCTTCACCATCCCAAAATGCTGCCTCTGGCTGCTGCCCCTCTGACCATAGTCCTGAGCTATGACTGTCTGTCCTAACAAGGTTTGGCCGATGCTGAGGAGAGGAGCTCCACTTGGCCTTTATTTGCCAGCTAAAGGACTGCCCAGTGAAAGATACAGACCAGGCACACTGCATCCTTGGTCTTGCAACCAGGGGAAAAAGGAGGAAAATAACAACTGCAGGCATCCAACAGGCAGAGTTGGGAGATTAATGACAGGAAAGGACTTGCTGCAGAAGGGGACACGCTGATTGGTATTCTGACAGCTGCCCATAAACTCATTCATGAAACTATGGAGCGGAAGAGGCACCATGGGGCTGGAAGCTAACGTGACTCACTTCACATAAAAGCCATTAATGGAAGCAGCCTAAAAATTTAAGGCAGCAATTGACTTGGGTGCCGGAAGGGAGGGCAAGGCTGAGACCCTGCTGAAGAAAGTACTGTTCCTTGCTCCAGATAGCTTCCCGCCGTGTGTACTTTGAGACTGTGCTGGGCCGTGTAGGACCTCCTTGCTGGAAATGTGACCTGGGCCAAAATTATCTTGAGCAGCAGAAAGCAGTGAAGTAGAAGACAGAGATAACACCCCCCCCCAAAAAAAATAGTGGACCGGAGCTCTATATAGCTGTTGTCAACAACTCACCCACTGTGGGACTTCTGAATTTCAGACAAGGGAGGGAGCCCTGGACCTATGCTCAGCCGTGATGACCAAGGGTGGGCTTTCAGCCTCTCCATGATGTAAGTTAGTGACAACTGAAAAGAGGGATCATTGATGGTGGAAAGAGGACTGGACCTCTACCACTAGCCAGCTGTGTGACCCTGGACCAGACACTGAACCTCTCTAGACCTTCACATTCTTACCTGTAAAATGAAGGGTTGGCCTATCCCTTCCAGCCCTGCAGTGCAGGCTTAATGGAAATCTGTTTTGTAGTGGGGAACCTGAGCCACAGAGGAGTGATGTAACATATCCAAAGTGGCAGAGCCAGGATTCAAATTTGGGCCACCTGGCTCCAGCCCCTGCTCCTAACCACACTGCTTCCTGCCTGGAAGGCCCTGGTCAGGATTATAAAATGAGCAGCTTCCCTCCGGACCTCCAGCTGCACCTTCTGCCTCTCTTCTCCCCCTGCAGGTACAAGCACATCTGCAGGACTCTCTTGTGATTAGGAAAGGTTTTTATGAATTTACCCAGTATGTGTAGTAGCTGAGAGGGCTGACTTGGCATAACATCCACCTCTGTTCAAATGCTGGATCTCATTAGTTGCTCACTTTGAGTAAGTAACTCAATTCTCTAAGTCTCCATTTTCTGATCTGTAAATTGGGAACATATAATGGGGACAGATGACCCCTCACAGGGTTGATTTGGGGCTTCAATCAGTTAATATGTGTTAAGTGCACGGAAGAGTAGCTGGCATGGAGCAAGTGATCACAACACTGAGCTGTTGTTGCTATTAAAATAGAAATGACTATATTTGCACGCTGAGGGACAAGACTCTAAAATGAAGGAGTTACCACTAGACATCACTGGATTGAGTTGGAGAGGGACTGGGGACTCAAATCGTTCCTGTTCCTTTCATGTCATACCACATGGGTGACCATCTACTGCTAACCCTGGCCTTGCAGACCAGAATAATGTCCTCTCTCCAACCTAAAAGTTGTTTTGTGCCTAAAAGAATTGGATTTCCAAAGGAATTCTACAAATAGAGGCCCCGTCGTCTACATCTAGAAGCCCCTGTCACATACCCAATGAATGCGGTGAGCTGTTTTCCCTTGGAGGTGTCAACCCTCCTGTGTGATCAGATGTCCTGTTTGCACCTAGTCCCAAGGGCCTGAGAATGTCCACGCTGCCCTGTCGCCCCTAATGAAGGTGAGGTTGGGATGGCGAGGGGCTGTTTATTTGATGCAGCCAAACCTCCTTCCCCTGCCTCCTCCTGCCACTGCCCACTTCCCCTCGACCCCAGTAATAACTGAGGTGGCCTGACTCAGTGGCACCACAGTTGTGGAGAGATGTTTTCTGCCTGAGAGCCAGCACTGGATGTTTATGTCCTGCTGAGAGCACAGCCACCCTCATCTTCTTCTCTGGATTATAGCTGCAGATCAAGGGCAGGCACACACGCCTCCTCCCAGTTTATAGCAGTAATAATAATTATGGTGATGGCACATCACGCTTATATTGTGCCTTTTTAATGAGGCCACTTTGTTTGGCTTCTTAATATTTAATCCTGTTTTATATTTACTTTCTGATGGCTTAAAATCAGCCAGGCTTTAATTGCTTATGTGGAGGATGCCATGCTGGGCCTGGGCTGCAGCAGTTGTTGAGCCGGCTCTGGAGGCTGGTGGCACCTTTCTCTGTGACCTTCCACCCAGGCAGGCTGCCGTGGCTGGAACCGTTTTGCTCTCTCTCTCACCATCTCTTTCCTTTTCCCCCCTGCATTTGCTTTTCTCCTTTCCTGATCTCTTTCTTTCCCTCTTAAGAGATCTATAATTCATCACCTAGTTCAATTTATTTATATAAGAGATGAGGAAAATGAGACCCCAAATCATCATGTGACTTGGAGCTATTTATTGTCAAGGCCAAGAAACGGACTACCTGGCATTTACTAGACTCCAGTACAGGGAGATTCCCGAGACCCTGAGCTGGATAAAGGCATGCAAAGAGCTTCACCAGCAGCTTGGGACTCCCCGTGGCCAGGGGCTCGTTCTAACAAACTGTGGGAAAGTAGTAGGAATAACTGCCCAAGTTGGTTTTTCAGCAAGAGAAAATTAAATTTGATGAAATGTGATAAAGTTCCTTTGAAGAGAGTCTCCTGGGACTGTAACCAGAAAGTTTGATCTGTCCTGCCATGGGGCTAAAGCAATCCCTGTGCTAATACCCTACCTCACTAGTTCTTACCATTAATTCAACCTGCAAATATGGATGTAAGCCAAGTTATTCTGGAGGTTGCCTGATGTAGCCGGGAAAACCTGGGCTCCGGGACGGCCATTCTCTACTATTACTAGCTATTAGCAGTCACCTTCAGCTGTTAGGGACTAGCCTTCACCTGTCAGTGGGCTAATACTGTCTACCTTGCCCACACAGGTAGCTGTGGAAACTGGTGATTTTAGGAAAGGCTAATGAAAATGCAGGCAGGGCTTAAGGACTCAGCAAGGGAGGCAGGACCCTGAGGGCAGCACCCGGAGGGAGCTATTATCACCACAGGCCTGAAGGGACAAGAGAGAGCAGCTTTCAGAAGTTTGAGAGGTGGTCATGACAAAAGGGTCACATGGCAGACCTGTGGCCCTCGGCAACAGAGGCAGCCAATCTGCACCAACCCGCAGGCAAGCACCAGGGGTGGGAGCACCCAGCCTCTCTCACCTCAGGCCTCAATGATGTCCATCCTATTGGTGCTTCCAAAGGCCAACCCAAAAGGGAGCTCACTGATGAAGTTTACAAGCTCCCTGCAGGATTCAGGGCGTGGGAGAGAGGGATGGAGAGTGCATCTGAAGGACAAACCTCGTGAGGTCCAGCATACAGGACTGCCCTTAAAACTCTGTGAAGATATAGTGCTATTATTATAGCTTCACATTCTGTATCACTAGAGCTGAAAGGAAATCCAGAAAATTCTGATATAAAGTCTCCGGCCTTGAGGAAGTTAAAATTTAGTTAGGGACAGAGGTCTAATACTTACTCAGCAAACTATAATAAAAACAGATTAAAATTAATTGGTAATATTAGGAAATACTCATAGTACTTATCATTGTACAGAGTTATTTTATAGATGTTTCGCTTAATTCTTGCCAGAACCTCTCAAAAGGAACAGAATTATATAGGAAACCTGACCTCAGAGAGATTAGATAGCTTCCCAGAGTTACACAGCTGGGAGAGGTGGGATTGAACCTTGAATTCAGGCTTTTATTTGTAATTCCCAGGGGTCGCCATATTCCTGGAGCTCAGAGGAGGGGATTTGGCAGCTGGTGGTCCTGAAAGCCCCACACACTGGACCTGGGCCCCCAGGAACGGGCCCATTTTGATTAGCTTAGGAGCCAGCATGCTCTTTGTCTGAAGGATCTGTTAGCAAGTATTGTAGGCTTTAAGGCCACATAGAGCCGCTACTGCAACTATTTGACTCCGTGGTTGGAGGGTGAAAGCAGCCGCAGGTCACATTTATGCAGGTGGGCGTGCTTGTACTCCTCGAGACTTTATGTTTTCAGAGCAAGTGGCAGTCTGGGTTTGGCCCAGGGGCTGTAGTGTGGGGGAAGCAGTCAGGCACTTCTTGAGGGGATATAATATAGGACAGCATAGCTATACTAATAAAAATGTAATATGCTAATTAGACCAGACATCCATCCAGACGTCCTTCTGGACAAAGCCACGGTGGCAGGGGCCAAGGCAGAGGCAGTTAGGGGCAATCAGGCCGGCAGGGGAGGGCAGTTAGGGGTGATCAGGCTGGCAGGTAGGGGAGCAGTTAGGGGCGATCAAGCAGGCAGGAGAGCAGTTAGGGGCATCAGGCAGGCAGGCAGAGTGGTTAGGGGCAATCAGGCAGGCAGACAGGTGAGCGGTTAGGAGCCAGTGGTCCCAGATTATGAGAGGGATGTCCAACTGCCTCAGGGATCTGGCCTAAACCAGCAGTCGGACATCCCCTGAGGTGTCCCAGATTGGAGAAGGTGCAGGCTGGGCTGAGGGACCACCCCTACTCTGTGCACGAATTTTGTGCACTGAGCCTCTAGTATATATGTAAAAGCCCAGAGGTTGGAATAAAGATGCACATTCAGGGACAATGAGCAGGGTAATCTGCACCAACCCACATGCAAGCACCAGGTGAGTGCGCACCCAGCCTCACTCGTCCCAACTCCGGGGAGAGTTTCTCCTGGAAGTAACAGGAAACAAGAATGGATAGGTAGTACTTTAGTCGTTCTGTTGCAAGGGCAGCTCTACCAACAGAACCACAGGAATTTATTCTCAACAGTTCTGGAGACCAAAAGTTCAAGATTGGGGTGTCAGGAGGGTTGGTTCCTTCTGAGGGCCATGAGGGGAGGGTGTGCCCCAGGTGTGTCCCCACAGCTTGTAGATGGCTCTCTTGTTCCTATGTCTGCACATCGTCTTCCCTCTGTAAGTGGCTGTGCCCAAATGTTTTCTTCTGATTAGGACACCAGTCATATTAAATTAGAGCCCAACCTCATGGCCTCATTTTAATTTAATGGTAATTATCTCTTTAAAGACTCTAGCTCCAAATACAGCTCCGAGGTACAGGAGTTAGGACATCGCCATGAATTTCTGAGGGGGCACCTTCAGCCATCACAGATAGGATGGAGCCAAATTTCAGGGAGTTTTAGATTCAAGATTAGAGTCAATAAGGTAGGAAATTAGGAATCCTCTTGCTTGTTAGATATATCTCTGATTAGTACTTTGAGGAAATGAATGCTTATTATACCACTCATCTGCCAAAAAAGATAATAAAATTGGTTTCTTCCAGTAAATGGCAAAATAAGTGCTTCCATCCCATCTAAGAGTGCAGGGAAGCCTGGGCAGTGGGTCCCAGCAGACTGGCCGGCCAGGATTCAGCCCCTCGGCTCCACACAGCACTCCACAGCACTAGAGCAGCACAAGGTGGCAGAAAATGCCTTCATCTACTGCCTGGGTGTCTGGCCCTGATGCTCTAACCCTCTTCCAACAAGAGGAGATGAATTATTGACAGCAGTCAGTGAGCTCTCTGACCTTGGCTAATGAAGCTACCAGCTGAGTTCCAGGATGAAGATGGCAAATCACAAGAGAGGCCAGCCATTCTTGCTGACAGTCACAACAGGTCACTGCAAAGCCCCACCCCCATGACAAAGTCAAAGCTGTTTAGCATGACCAAAGATTTCGGAAGGAGGCAGATTCCTCCATCTCTCCCCACATTCATTCCTCATTCCCTCAATGGAGTTTTGCTCTATCGTCACTCAGCCAGTTATGATGCATAAAATGATCTGAGACAGAAGGCCTCAAGAAGCAAGGCCAGATGTTTTACATGTGGATGGTTCTTTACATGTCTCCTCCAGCCTCGAGGATGGGAAAGATAGGAGGAAGGCAAGGAGAGGAGAAGGAAAAAGGAGTAAAGGACAGAATACCTAAGAAGATTTTGCTTCCGTGTTCTCTGTGGATTGATTGCTAAGTAACTTAGTGACTTGCATTGTCTTTATCAATACTGAAGGTGCTCCTACTCTCAAACCTTGGGCCCTTCTGAAGTCATTTTTTATTCATGTAAATGAGTTTGGCCATCTTTGGGCACATGTTGCATCATGTTTGCATTAAGATGGCTAAATGAGATCTAATTTCTTTTTATGGGAAGCATGAGTGTTAACATGGAGCAACAGCCTGGAGCAGACCCACTCCTTGGAGATTTGTCTTAAACCCCAGAAGGATCTGACTGGAGACAATCATTAGTTTTCTGGAGGATCGTGTGCTCTGAACCTGTTCTTTCTCTGTGGATCACAGCAGCAGAAAGGCTGGCCAACTGATCTATGCAGCCGTGTTTTCTAAGCACTGCCTGGTATTCAATGGAGGATTCCTAAATTTTAGTGAAGAAACCCTCAAAAGGTTTGCAAACCCAGATATACCAGGAAACACCAATCTTCATAGCAATTTAGACCTATGCTCCTCTCCCTGTATGAGTCATGTGATTTCCAGTTTCAGGAGATTACCTCCTGTCAGAAGTGGCTTATTATACCCCTGGTATCCACACAGCTGTTCTCCAGGCAGATCAGGGGAGACAAGAACTGTGCACCTCCCTTGAGACACAGAAATTGTCCTACTAAGCACCATTCAAGCAAGAGTTGCCAACAAGAGTAGATGTTTGGGGAAAAGACGACATTAATTCAAGATGTAGTCAGTTTTGGGCAAGATGGTGTCTGTACTCATTGTAGCCATTGGTGATATTATCAAATATGTAATTATGTATCCACCCCCTGCAATGGCAGCTGTTAATTACTCTTTCGTGAAAATAAAATTTTCTTTTGGAATCTTCTCAGCATAAGCCAAGAGACAGGAGAGCCCAGAGACCCAGATTTGATCCACCAGTACCTATAACAGTGAAGTTAGAAAGTCAGAAAACCAGCTTTCTCTTTAGTGATCTTCCTTGGTATTCTTCCTAAATCCATCCAGTGATGTACATTTCATTCCACAGAGGGTGAATCATCATCACATTGTCTGCAGATGAGCAGGCTCAGGCTTCACTTCTCAGGGCATGCAGAGGGCTGCCTTTAGAGGAGAGGTGTCCTTGGGCACCTAGCTAGGTTCATCGCCATCTTCTGCATTGATTTCCCACCAGTTCAAAGGAGGAGTCAAGTTGTCCATCTTATACCCAGAATTCATGTCCAGTATTTATAAATCTCAACTATCAACTGTTAGTGAATCTAAGAAGGAATCCAAGTCCATCTCTCTAGGGTAGCAAGTCCCTCCAAGAAGCAGCTATGATCCTGCTGTCTAATCCCTTAGTAATAGGAATACAATTGCTTCCTCGCCCATCTTATTCCTTCACAGGCTTATGGGATGAACTATCATAGGCACTAATATGTTATTGTACTGTTCCTTCCAGGTGAGGTATTTTCATTTTGGCAAAAAACCTTCAGATACAACTTTACCTAAAATAGCAGGTCTAGTGGAGGGAGATGATTAATTTTTAAATATATTTTTATTGATTTCAGAGAGGAAGGAGAGAGAGAAAAATACAAACATCAGTGATGAGAGAGAATCATTAATTGGCTGCCTCCTGCACATTCCCCACTGGGGATCGAGCCTGCAACCCAGGCATATGCTCTGACCTGGAATTGAACCGTGACCTCCTGGTTCATAGGTTGACACTTGATCACTGATCCACCCTGGCTGGACAAGGGAGATGATTTAGATGCTCTTCCAATCACTTGCCAACTTTGCCTGCATGAAGGACCAAACCTGGTCAAATTCAATTATTTTACCAAGCTTTTTCTCTTGTTTTAAAAATTATCATACAGTTATTTCTGAAGTTGAACAAGATAGGACAATATTGATGCCAAAGCCAAAAGTTGGATGGGATGATGCTTCCATATAACCAGTCACAGTGTTTATGGCTTTTCATCATTGGCCAGGGTTCCTGTACCCCCAGACAAGTGTGTGAACAGAGACTTGGTGACTGGCAGCCTCATGTTTATCCCCTCTGAATAGAAGACCCCTCGTGAGATGTTCACTTGAGTGACTGTTATTCTAAACTGAGACACATCTTCTTTTCCAGAAGAAAAGTCATTCATGTCAGCTCCTCACTCTCAGTGCTTTTTTTAAATAGGGTTTTTCAGAAGTTAAAATGCTACAGGTTGTGACGTTTCTGCTTATTTCAAGTTTTGTCTTTTAAATATGTGTTTGGGAAATGGACCTTCACCTAGATTAAAATAAGCCTGACCCTTTTCTATCATGAGCCAGTCTTCAGCATTCTCACTAACAAACAGCATTCAAGGATGTTCACTGAACATCATCTGACTTTTCGGGCAAGGGGATGAGGTAAAGAAGCATCTAAAGTTTGGATTGACTTTCCCTTCATGCTCTTTCCTGGAACTGATGGGGCCACCCATCCATTCCTCATCAGGACGCTGCTTCTGTCCATGAGCGGTTGGGGATTTCCCCCTCACTAGTCATCGGTGACTATGCCTCATTCCCCACTCATCCTCAGCACGCTCCATGGCACAGTTAATGCCAGTTCTATAAAAGGTGTGGGAAAACTGTCTTTCTTGGGAATTTGCTAATGCATTTGATATCTAGATCTCAGAGTCCATTGCAGAATACAGAACTCCCCCTGTTCCACTTGTAGCAATCATTGTCTTCACACTCTCACCAGCACCCTCTCTTCAACTACAGTCCAGGCCCAAGAGAAGCTCACATAATTCTTTCTTATATACAAACCTCCTCAAAAGACCACCCATTGACAAGTAATTGAGCAACTTCTTTGCTATTTAAACCCATTAAAAACTGATACATATATCTTTGGGATGTGATCAGGCCTGCGGCACTTGGTAGGTCTTTACTGAATGGCATTGAATGATTGAATTGGACAAAGGGGCAAGTAGATCCACAGTTGTTTCTACCTGCAAGTGTCCTGGTTGTAAGTGGCGATGGAGCCCTTGAACCTAATACAGGTGGGGGAGGGTCCAGTCAGGTGGCTGTTGGGTGGGGGTGAAGGAGGACACCAATGCTATGGTTTGATTTTAGCAGTTACACTGGAGCCTGTTCAAGGGCACCTCCCACAGAAGTCAGCAGGGATGCATGGTGACCCCTCCCTGGAAGCTCTCTCCTCAGAGCCACTAACCAGACACACCAGTGTAGACTGAAGCCTCTGCGGCAGTAATTCCTTCTCCCCAATGTCTGTCATTTGTTTTGTGTCATTAGTTCACGTGATTTGGGGTTTTGGTTCTATTTTATTATGTGTTATTATTTGTTTTGGTTTATTGATTTTTACAATTTTCAGTTTATTTTTGGAGATGAAATGGATGTTCTTTGTGAAAGCTGAGTTCTTTGTTTCTTTCTTTTGCCCGTGGCTGACTGCATGCTCACTATTGATGTCTTGTTCCTGGTTCTTGAAAATGACCATCTTGTCTGTGAAAGGAGGAGCTGCAGCAGGCTTGCTTGATCAGAAGAAAGGGAAGTTTGCTTGGTTTAGTCACTCCACAGAAACCCATGGTAACGTTCCCTGTGCTCTGTGTGTTAATGTGTGTTGCTACATACCGGACTGGATGGGAGGGTATTTTTCTTGATGGCTTGTGATGCTGTGGTCGTGTGTGTTTATATGTGTGTGTATATATTTGTATGTATGTTTGTGTTTTTGTAAGGGGGTGGTAATCTGTCTCACTCACAGCCACTGCCTTGTCATCTCTTTGTATAAAGTCAGCAGACATAATAGTCAGCAGCTAGTCCTTGATGGAATCTTTCCTTTGGGTGGTGCCAGCCAAGATTAAGATCACTGTAAATGTAATCTTGGTACTGGTACAGGCAGTGCCTTGATTTAGAAGATAATATGGTTCCTCCTAATGCCCAGGCCTGCCTACTCCTAATTTGGTTGTCTTTCCATGCCCAGCACCACCACCATCACACCACTCCACACCTAAGGGGCACTCTGGGAGCAGCATGTCATGGAAAGTCAGAGAGTTTTCTGTACACAACTCAGCTCTTTAAATAACGATGTTGGAAGAATTAAAGGGACCTCGGCCAGAAATCGCTGGAGAGAGATGGATTAAAAGACTGAAAGCTCTTCTATTATATTATTTCTTCATTAATGTGGATGGACTAAGGAATTCTGAAAGTCTTACCTTCCCAGTTCCCAGGGCTAAAACCATCCCTAAGGTCTGGTCTTGCTCCCCAGCTCCCTCAGACCTTGGGCTGCAAGGAGAGTGTAAGTGCTGTAAAATTCAACACTGTCCTTGGGCTATTCACCGTGCTCTGATGATGTCCCTGTAGCCTGATTTGGCTTTAAGAACCTCATCTGTCCTAGAGTGTAGGAAAGGGAGTTGGTCAACATGGGGACAATCCAGTGACCATGGTACAGAGGGTCCTGACGCTTGTGCTCCAATCCAAATTCCACCCCAAACTCTGTGTGACCCTGGGCATCTGTCCCTTCCTTATACCTCGTTTTCCTGTCCTGTGAGGTGAAGGGGACAAGTTAGAGCTAGATAATGTCTAAAGTCCCATCCAGCTCCAAGTGTCTATAAAATGGCATCTAGATTTCTTATTACCCAACTTTATTGAAAATGACCCCAAGGTGGACAGGTTGCTCAGATGTGACAGTCAAACACATGGTAAGTCATGGGCTTTCTCTTTGTATCTTCGGTGTTCTTGAAATGAGTCTCTTCCCACTCGCCCATCTTGTGTTCATCCACAAGAGAAGAAACTGGGGAAATCCATATAACCAGTAGAAGTCTTTTCCTGGGCTGTGGTGGCCCCATGGGGACTTGTCACATGGTGCCACATCACCTGATGCCACACCCTCACTAATGCAGATTCTCTGGCTGCTGAGGGCTAGTGGTTTTCTCCCCACATGAGGAGTGTGTTCTGCAAGGAGAGCTGAACCAGGGCCCATGCTGTGAACAAAGGTTGGCACAAATAAGGAACTCACTGATATGTCATATTAAAAGGGTAATAGAAGGTAGAAAATAAATCTCTTGAATTAAATTCTTACTTGGAATCAAAAATAATAATAAAAGAAATGGCTTCTTCTAAGCCATCAAATGTGCTCCAAGGTGAAAACTCCTGCTGGTTTCAAAGCTCAGCCCTCGCCATCTCAGGGAGAGACTGGAGATGGCCAGCAGGTCAGCACCAGTGGAAATAGGTAGTTTATATCCCAGGTCAGCCTGTGGAGGTGGGAATGTCCCGGCTGCTGGAAGGGAGACTGCGTGCCTGCAGTGGAGCATCAGGCCACAGTAAACTCGGTGTGGGACTCCTCCTTCCTGCGGGCTGCAGTGCCAGTGTGCGCCTCAGTGCATGGTCCGCACAGGCTCTAGGTGGCAGGTACTGTCCCAGACGTAACAGACTCAGGACCCCGTATGCACAACAGAAAGGAGGCTTTCCGCTAAATCCATCTAGTAGTTCATGCAGGCGATGGAGATGCCTTTTCTACAAATAAGCAGGACCCTATGTTTGGGAATGGAGCCCCTGAGAATGGGTGGGAAAAGGTAAGAGAAATAAAATATTTTCCGGAAAGATCCCCTTTTTATGGCAAGTAGTGGATACAAATGGACAAGCTTGCACAGTTTCTCCGAGGGTGTAGAGTTGAGGGTGGAGAAAGGTCCAATGGTGAGTGTTTGACTATGTCTCCTATAGGGTAAATGATCCGATCGCCAGGTTCCCTTCCACATTCCCACTGTTGAGAGTGCCCTCATCAACATGACCTACCCTAGATAAGCAGCAGGCATGTCACTCCCTCATGGAAATCCTGGACCTGGCCAGGGCAGTGCAGGGCCTCAGCCTGCTCCCAGCAGCACCCCCACCCTCACCAGCGGGTGCTGCAGGCTACCCTCCTCCTGAGACTGGGGTACTGCACACTAATGCTCTTCTCTCCCCTTCTCCTCCCGCCCTCATGCCTTGTTCTGCATCCCTTTGACTCTTGCAGTGAGCATGCCCACAAGTGAGACGGAGTCTGTCAACACTGAGAACGTGGCTGGCGGTGACATCGAGGGAGAAAACTGTGGGGCCAGGCTGGCGTGAGTAGGCACTTCCAGCGAGCACAGGGGCTGGGCTTTTCTGAGGGCGGGTAGGGAAGCTGTGTCCTTAAGTCAGAATGGGGAGGGAGAAGCTCATTACTGCAGGGGGTGAGGCTGGGGGAGAGGGCAGAGGTCAGAGCACAGCAGGAAGCAAAAACCTGTTCAGGGAGCCAGAGCAGAGGGCTGGGGTGAGTACAGCCCTAGGCTGGTATTGAGTCTTGGATATTGAGCTCCTTTCCATCACATCAGAGAAATACAGAGAGTGTGAGGGGTTGAGGGTGGCTCTGAAGCCTCTCTCTTCCCAGCCCCTCTCACCCCTTTCACAAGAGACGTCCGTGTTAGGCCCCTGGGTGCCGCTCACCTCTCTTTCCTTCTGATAAAAGTGACCTGGAAGGAAAGCATAAGAAAATACACTGGGAGATGATAAGCATGGTCCATGTCGGCATCTCCAGGTTATCCATCTAGTGAAAGGAAGCAAACTGTAGTTCATAACTCACCTGTGCTCAGCCTGGACTACACTGGCTCCGCTAACACGAGCCCCAGCCTGCATGTCCAGGACTTCCCTCCCCCGGTCAAGCCCAGGCCCTGGCTTCCAGAGCAGACTTTGGCCTGGGATGGAGCGGAGCCAGGTGTGAGGGGAACAGCTCGCAGGTGGGTTATCGCAATCACCCATCTTAGTTCACTCTTTAAAATGGAAACCGGTAGTCCCTGGGCAATGTGTCCCTCAAAAAAAAGAAGAAGAAGGAGAAGGAGGAGGAGGAGGAGGAGGAGGAGGAGGAGGAGGAGGAGGAGGAGGAGGAGAAGGAGGAGAAGGAGGAGAAGGAGGAGAAGGAGGAGAAGGAGGAGAAGGAAGGAAGGAAGGAAGGAAGGAAGGAAGGAAGGAAGGAAGGAAGGAAGGAAGGAAGGAAGGAAGGAAGGAAGGAAGGAAGGAGAAAGGAGGAAGGAGGAAGGAGGAAGGAGGAAGGAGGAAGAAGAAAGAAGAAAGAAGAAAGAAGAAGAAGGGAAAATGGTTTACCTGCTAAAAATAAATAAACTGCTGGCTTCATTACCAGTGTCTTAGAAAGCGGAGTTCAAAGGATAAAGGCTGCGGGGTCACAGTGACCGTGAGCACAAGGCCTCCTCTGGGCAGAAGGGGCTCCACTGTGGGAAGTGGGGACGCTTCCTCCTGCCTGGGAGGCGTAGGAACTGTCAGCTCCGCTGGACACTGAAAGGCACCGAGAGAAGGCGCTGAGGAGGACCTGCCTCAGATGAAACCACCCCATCACCCTTCCTCTCTGAAGTGGCGCAATGGTGTCCCCATCCATTTTAAGAAGTTAGTGAGTCTAAACACAAGAATGACCCCTGAGCCAAAGGAGAAGGGACTTGAGGCCCGGGCACAAGCCAGCCCTGTGACCTCCGTCTCTGCACTGCAGGTTTCTCAGCATTGCTGGGGAGCACTCTCGTCCAAATGTTGTTAAATATGGTGCTAATTATGTTTTAAGCAGCAATCCAAGCCTTTTTTCCTTCTCTTCTTTTGGAAGCATACAAAACAAGCAATTGCATTTCTCAGTCAGCCACACTAGAGCAAGGCAGAGAGCAAGCCTTCGGAGTCCCTCGGTGCTAGGCCTTTCTGAGGTCTTGACCCCAAGGGGGTGGAGAGAAGGTTAAGGACCCTGCATCTCTAGATTTGGGGCATGGCCCAGGCACAGGCCAGGAGGGACGGGGACTGGCAGCAGGAGGCCACTGGAGAGCTGAGCTCTGTTGGAAGAACACGATGCCCCCCACAGAGAGAGCTGGCAGTCCCTCCGATGCGCTGTCATTGCCTTGAGGACAGGCTCAAGAGCTCTGTAGAAATGGTCCACATTTATATACCTACACTGTGCATATAAAATATCTGGTCACAGTGCCAGAATTATAACATGTACTTAATAAATTATGGTCTTTCCCCATATCTCACCTTCCCCCCTCAGACAATGATGGGAGGAGACTTGCTGGTGGGAGAGGCAGCGTGAGGACAGGCCAGGGCCTGAGAGTGGTGGTTGGGGGAGGCAGTGAGAGGCTGGTTGTGAAGGAAGACGAGGTCTGGGTAAGGATTTATATGTAGTGAGAGGCTGGGATGAAAATGGTTCCTGTGGGGCAGCGGCAGAGAGAAAGGACCTGCAATGTGATATTTGGGGGGAGAAGGAAGGAGGGAGGATAAGTGTGCAGAGGAAGGAGCCATCGAAGTTTGGAGGCAGAACATGATACGGATGCTGAAGTGCCCTGTGAAGCAGGCCAAGCCGAGGGACCACGCAGGCAGCAGGATGTGGAGGTCCGAGGTCCAGCTCCGGCTCCGGGCAGGGAGGAGTCATACGTTTGAGGTTATCAGGATAAAAACTATTCTGAGGTCATAGGCCAGGGTTGTTCTTGGGAGAATGGAGGCAGAACCTTGGGACACAGACACATAGAAGAATAAGAACAAGTAAATGAAACAGGTGAAGTGGTGTTAGGGGCACAGATCTCAGCAGTGGCTTGGAAACCACTGGAGGAAGAATTTCAAGACACGGCCATCCATCTGTACACTCAGTCAGTAGTGTGCCCGGTGTGGAGCTAGCGAGCGATGGTGACGCATAGCAGTCAGTAGAGCAAATTGACACCCTCTCACTAGAGCTCATAATCTGGTGTGAAGTTGACATTCATAAGTAAATAAGTCATTAAAATTGGGGTAAGTGTTAAGAAGGAAGAGTAGCTGAAGTATGCGCTTAATGACAGGGATGGACATGACTTAGACTGGCATGTTGGGAACAGCTGCTGGGGAGAAATAAAATTTCAGCTCTGCTCCCTTGTGGTCTGCACTGACGGTTACTGCAGAGAGGGTTGAAGAATAGTACATTACTGAGGTGAAGAGTGTGGAAGAATGTTCCAGTCAGAGGCAACAGTGCATGTCAAGGCCCTGGAGTGG
>NW_005871146.1:1929761-2067591 GCF_000147115.1 Myotis lucifugus | reverse complement strand
CCTTTAAAAAAAAGTTTAGGGTGGACCAATGAGAAGCAGCACATGTGTGCGAAGGTCTCTGGCAGTTACCACAGGTGAGATGATGGAGGTGCAGGCTAGAGTCACATGTGGGGATGAAAGGATGAAAGGAGTGGAGGACTCTGTGCTCTGTGCGATGGAGCTGAGTCTCAGAGTGGAGAGGGGGTGGAAATGAGCCAGCACAAAGAAGCTGACTCCACCAGTGGGGCCATGGAAAGGAGAGAGGAGAGTAGGATCCTAGAAAGAGGGGGCTGGTTTCATCATAGTAAAGAGATGATCTTTAAGGCAAAAAAAGAAGTCCATGAAAATGGAGGGGCTAAAGGCTCTGGGATGGAAATGGGAGTGCCTACGAAGGAACTACTTAAGAAGAGGGAGTGGACTTCAAAGACAGTTTGAGACACTGGATTCACACAGGAAGAAGGAGCTCCGTCACCTCTGGGACTCACCAGGAGATGGGAGAAGAGACCTTTGGTCAAGAGCCTGCAGTCCAGCACTGATCCGCCCTGGACCTCAGCTGGCACTTCTGCTCTGATTCTCGGTCTCCTCCTCTAGGGAAGGAAGGGCTGGCCTGATGGTACCTCAGGTGCTCTCAGCAGAGGCCAGGGGTCCTAGGAACCGCGGCAGGGCTGGGACAGGAGACCACTTTCACCTCTTTCACATATTGGGCTTCCATGTAAGATTTCTGGAATAAAACACCCTGTAACTTGATATTTGTGGACCATAGATCCAGCTCTCAAAGCCAACAGTTCTATAAAGAATATAGTATCAGAAACAGGCTCTGCTGAAGATATGATAGGAGTCATAGCAAATGATCTGTCAGCTCCTCCCAGAGGAGGGTTAGGTGTCCTAGGGACCTGCAGGTCAGGAGATTCAAACTAGTGAGTCACCAGGACATCGCAAACAGCTTGCTGAGCAGTGCGAATCCGAATCCACAGTGGAGACTGACATCGTAAATGTGCAATTGGCCTGCAGAACTATGTGACATGGTTGTTGGTAGGCTCTTTGGCCTGAGGGCAGCACTAAAAACACGACAGTGGTGTGAACCAGGGTGGGGTTTGCCAAGCAGACCCAGAAGAAGGCCCAGGCAGTGGGGAGTCTGTGTGGTGTGGAGGGCAGCCCTGACATGACCATGGGGCCAAGCTGAGAACTGGAGGTGACGTGTGCATTGGCCTGGGAGCCCTGGAAGAGTGAGTGGTTGGGAAGATCGAGTGAGGGCCAAGTGGGTTCAGTGAAAGAGCAAGAGGGGTAATAGAGAAGGAGACTCTGGCCAGGGTGGGGAGCAACTGCCTTCAGTACCTAGTAGCTCCAGTACTAACAGCCATGGGAGGTGTTGCAGCGATAGAGATGAGGAGGCAGTCAGATGTGTGTCAGCCTGGATGGTGACTCCAGTGCCCTCTGATTTATGTTAAAGGCAAATTGGGACAATTCTGGCAAATGCTACTTCACACAACAGGGAGTAAACATATGGTGCTCATTACTCTAAGAAGGGGAGAGAAGCTGAAAATAGAAATGGCTCCCAAGAAGTTCAAATATTTGTCAAATAATGACAAATGCAAATTGAGTAACAAAGCAAAACAAAAAGAGTTTTGGGGTTTTCTCTAGTTTTGAACTTCAATATCAAAGAAAATCATAGTTTCCTAAAAGGTTTGTCTTGGAGGCCTAAGCAGGAAAAATATCTTGGATTAGATGTACCCCAGGTCCAATCCATTGGAACTGTTCTGATGGTCTTATGTGTTAAATTCTAACTTTCCTCATCTCCCTGCTCTTTAAGAATCCACTTAAAACACTAGATAGGGTTTTTAGGATAGGATGGGGTGGCATGGGATGGCATGGGAGAATAGAATAGAATAGAATAGAATAGAATAGAATAGAATAGAATAGAATAGAATAGAATAGAATAGAATGATAGAAAAAGCCATCAAGCTTATGAACAAGCTGTGTGCGCCTTATTGGGGTTTGGAGAAGCTGGAGGCTCTACTGTTCATTAGAAGGAAGCATTTGCCACACGTGAAACAGCCCAGGGTATAGAGCGGTGCACCCACCTACTCCCCACCTGGCTTACTCACACAGGGGACCAGTGCGAGCAGCTTTCCAAACCCTAAGCCGGTGGTTACCTCCCAGGAGGTGAAAGGCTGCAGAGCGATGGGGTCCCTCTGTTTTTGTGGAGCGGGTCCCACTGTCCTCTCACACCTGTCAGGGAGAATGGAGGCATCAATGCACTTGGGCTTTACAAGACTTCTAACCTCAGCTCTCCAAGGGCTGGGTTTCCTGGGTCTCAGACACATGCCACTTGAACAGCACTCTCTCCTTCCCAAGTACAAACACTTAAGTAATATGGTGCTTAGAAGGGGATGAATGTTCCAGACTCAGAAAGCCTGAAATTAAGCTCACAATCCCTGAAACAGCAACAACATAGAAATCAGTCTCAAAGTGTGGTCCAGGGTTATACATCAGAACAAGCAACTAAGTGGAAAAGAAAGTCCTGCTCCCTTTCCTCCTCCTCAGAATGTGCCAGAATGCCATGTGAGGACCCATAGCTGATGACCATGCCTAAACTCAGGCCAGGCCCTCATTTCAAAGTCACCCAGCACCAATCCTTCCCGGTGTCCAATTCCCAGAGTCACTTCCTTGGAAGATGTGAACATTCAGATTTCGGTTTCCATATATGGTGGATTTAAGAACCCAATTTTCTGACTCCCTTGGACTGCAAGAGAGAGCCTTGTGGGGAAGGGGCTGTGGTCTGCACTGACGGGCACTGCAGAGAGGGTCATGGAGACGTTTCAGAAAGAAGGCCGAGGGCTGGCCAAGCTCTATGGACAAAGCCTCAGAGATCATGGTCATCTGCATTGGCTTCTGCAAGAGTGAGAACTGCCCGAAGGTGCCATGCTCAGCCCAGCCCTGCTGGAGAACAGAGCACCCTGGACTCCCTGCCACCCAATTAGCACCTGGAAAACATTTGTTTCCCCATTAAACTGTGACTCTAAATAAAATGCTGCCCGGCTCCCTCTCCCCCTCCCACACGCTTTGTTAACATGTGATTAAACCCTCCAGCCCTGGCAGGCAGTCTTTGGAGGCGGGAAAAGGTTATTAGCTAACGGTTCAGAGCAGTAAAGGCACTTGGCTCAGATTCTCAGTGCCCCAGAGATATAATTATCTCATGCTCGATGGCTTTGCCACCTGCCACATCTTCTGGTTTAATTTTTTTAAATAAAAAACAATGAGAGGGGTTGTTTTCTTGCTATGCAACAGAGCTTGCTTTGTGCTGAGCTGGATGACACAGGCTTGCAGCAGTCGCCTCTCAAGTCCCTGCTCCTGTTTTCTCTTGGCATCTCTTTGTCTCTACTGTTCTCTCCATCCCTTTTGCCACCTCTAACTTGGATTTTGTATCTCTCTGTGCATCCACCTGCAAGCTCTCCAGTGTTTACTCCCTGACACCAAGCCTTTCTGACCCATTGCCTTCAAGTTTCTGTCTGAAGTGCTTCCTCTCTCTCTCTCTCTCTCTCTCTCTCTCCATATATTTATCTCCCTTCCTTCCTCTCTTCTTCCCTCTCTCTTCTCCCATCCTGCCTCCGTCCAGCTCCCCTGGACTCTCCTATGTGAACTAGGTGGTCTCAGGGCCTCCTTGAAGGTTCACCTTTCAATGGACCCGCCCCATACAGTGACCCTTCGAATCAGCCAGCAGCACACCTGCCCGGTGCTCCTGCCCAGAGTCCCCCAGGGCTTCCGGGCTCCACCTGGCTGCCAGCATGCTGGCTTTCTCCTCAGGACCCATGGCTTCCTTCAGGCCCAGGTTGCTGCCCTCACCAGGACTGTAGTGCCTTTCAGTGCCCAGCTGGCTCTTGTGCTCATCTTCACTTCATAGCCAGCGTTGGCCAGGCTCCTGTTCAGAGGGCAGTGGGGTCTCCCCGATGTGTTTCTGCCATGGCCTCTGGCTGGTGAGACCCTCCAGGTCTCCACCTGTACGGCTCCCTGTCCTGTACGGCTCTTCCCAAGGCGCCTCCCTGTCCTGTACGGCTCTTCCCAAGGCGCCTCCCTGTCCTGTACAGCCCTTCCCAAGGTGCCTCCCTGTCCTGTACGGCCCTTCCCAAGGTGCCTCCCTGTCCTCTATGGCTCTTCCCAAGGCGCCTCCCTGTCCTGTACGGCCCTTCCCAAGGTGCCTCCCTGTCCTGTACGGCCCTTCCCAAGATGCCTCCCTGTCCTGTACGGCCCTTCCCAAGGTGCCTCCCTGTCCTGTACAGCCCTTCCCAAGGTGCCTCCCTGTCCTCTATGGCTCTTCCCAAGGTGCCTCCCTGTCCTGTACGGCCCTTCCCAAGGTGCCTCCCTGTCCTGTACGGCCCTTCCCAAGGTGCCTCCCTGTCCTGTACGGCCCTTCCCAAGGTGCCTCCCTGTCCTGTATGGCCCTTCCCAAGGCGCCTCCCTGTCCTGTACGGCTCTTCCCAAGGCGCCTCCCTGTCCTGTATGGCTCTTCCCAAGGTGCCTCCCTGTCCTCTATGGCACTTCTCAAGGTGCAGCTTCCTAACACGCTGCCTAACCTGACCTCACGGAACCTCATTGTAGATGCTGGTTATCAGAGAGCACCGGGCTCTCCTGCTCCACTCAAAAGACACTGGATTTATAGACTTGTCAGTGGGACAGGCCTCAGTCTCCACATTGAAACACACAAGCACACCAGAAGATGCTGACAAATAGGTTCTCTCTTCAGAGTTGTTCTAAGTCACACCACACATCCATCGGGTGCCCACAGATAGTCAGCAGGGGACATCGACTTCCCTGGCATGGCTGAACACCTTTGAAATGGAAGGGAACGTGTGTCATCTGCTAACGTCCCCCTTTTCTCTTTCAGCCACCGGATCTCCAAGTCAAAGTTCAGGTAAGTGCAGGACATGCTGCTCTTCCTTCCCTCTGCCCGCCAGCTCTATCCAGTGCCCTTCCAGGAGGGTGGAAGAGGGAGGGGTGTTCTTCAAAGGGGGAACTGCCCTCTTTTGTATGCTAGAAAGAAGAGGTTTGGGGGTTATAGCAAGCAAATAATCCAGGGGTTGATACGTGTTGAATTATCTTTATCCATCAGTCTTTTGGGCAGCACCATCCCAAGGCGGCTGTGAGGCCTAGTGTGCCCCCTCCCTTATAAGATGAAGTCCAGTTAAAATCACTGCCACGTGGTTGTTTGCTGCTGCTCTGATGCTTCATGTCCATGGGCCACAGTGAGATATGAGCGTAAGGGTTTGGGAAGCACACAGGATCACCACGCGGCTGGGCTCCGGACTTTCCACAGAGGCTATGGTCTTCAGCCCCCTCTGCCTTTCCAGTCTCACCTTCCTCACTCCCCTGCACATACCCTTTGTTCCAACCCATGGAACTTGCATTTACTGAAATGTTCCCTGTCCTCTCGTACATCAGGGCCTTTGCCTGGAGCCTCTCTTCTACCTGATTCACTGTGTCCCCATGTCTTCATTTGGAGAACTCAGACTTTTGTTACGAGCCTCAAATGTCACAAACTGCAAAAATGTCTGCAAACTCCCCAGGGGAAGTTATCCGCCTCCCTCCATTCCCATAGTGCTTTGCTCATAACTCTATCACAGCACTTACCATACTACACACCAGTTATTGGCTCACATGCCTGTTGCCTTCAATAGGTTCTGCATGCTCCAGAGGTATTAGTTCCAGAGAGTATAGCTGAGTGCCAGCCCAGTGGTAGGCTGTTCACACATGTGTATACTAAGGTTTCCACTACAGATGCAAGACAAATGTGTCTGCACTTTCTGGTGTCGGATTGTGGCAGCCAAGACTGAATGGAAGAATATAGAAGAGCAAAGAAATACAGGGGGGAAATGGAGAGCGAACTTTTGCAACTTAGAAGTAACCTTATAGACAGTGAAGAGCCTGTTTTACTCAAAAAAAAAATCTCTAAAATTTGAGTTTTAAAAAAATCAAAGCATTCCTGATCATTTACTCAGTTTAGCAATGACAAATAATGGAAGTTGAGCTTAAAAACTGGCCTAATCTATTTGCAAAACTGAATATACAAAGTTACAGTTTATTTAAAAGAAATATTAGAGCAGAGCTTTTAGGAAAAATTCTGCAAATTAATGACTTACAATATTAGAATTAGTTACAATGAGGAACTTTGCAACATTTGGAGCTTCCTGTTCAGAAGAGGATTTAAACAGTGATGGAACAAATGATTCAGAAAGTCTTATGCAACTTGAATGGATTAATCAGATAACCTGTTGGAGCTTCCAGATCTCCACTTTCTAGAGTTCTGAAGTGGGTCCCATGGAGTTTCTAGAATTTTGGAGGACTATCTGCCCCATGTTCAGTGAAATGTGCCTCCAATGTTCCCTTTACTTCTTCTGTCTCATAAGCAACAAGGCACCCGTATTTGCCCCCATCTCTAATAGTCTATTTTTAAGTTACTTAGATATAAAATAATTAAATTTAATGATTTTCTGTGTTACTTGTTCTCAGTTCTGTAGCCACTAGAAAGAGCCTGAAGTGTCCATCATTTTGACGTTGTCTAATATTCTAGAGATGACTGTCAAAAATTATGTGCCAAGCAAACTCTCAGGAGCACGGCCCTCTCCTCACACCCTCCCTCTTCCCTGGGTCTCAAGAGCCCCGAGGCCCAAAGCTTGTCTCCAAGGAGCTTGTCTCCAGCCTGTAAGAGCTCGTGAAATGGACGGCATGTACTGTGAGTCGACAACAAAGTGCAAGACAGTCCCTTCCCCTAATTGGAGATACGTGCAGTGCCAGATAACTGGGAAGGCATTTCCTCTGGGAACCATTTCTGGCTCCTCTGTGACTGGCTAGGATGCCTATGTATGTGCTCTGCTGACCCACCTTGGCACTGACCATGCTCTGCGATTGCTTGCTGAGTGGTCTGTGCGCCACGTGGGTTTTATGCAGACAGAGGCTATGTCTGTCGTGCTAACTGTTGAATATCTAGTACCTGGCCCACATAGGTGTTCAGTAAGTACTTCTTGAATATATAACTAAACAATGATGCTGACAATGAGTCTGACAGGAGTTCTAAGCCTGGGAAGACTAGAAAAGTACTCCAGGGAGAAGCTGGGATGGATAGGACGTAGAAGGGGAGGGTCTGACAGTGGGGGGACAGTCCATGTGGAAAGGCAAGCGCAGGGCCCATATTGGGAAGAGGTGAGGAGGATCTGAGGTGAGTGAGCAGAAATTTCTTAGGGGAAGCAGTGGAGTAGAAGTGGATTAGACACAGTCATATCTATCCTTCTCTCCCAGGTCTACATGGGAAAGTTCTATTTCTAGAGAAAATGACTTTCCCAGTTAGTGTGAAGGGAACTAAACAGCAGGCACATTTCTCCTCCCTGTTTTATCATTTAATTTCTATATCCTCCATGCATATGTAAACACAAATAAATTCACACATTCTAATAAACCATTGCATTTATTATACAGTAGGAAGCGTTGCCAGGAAACCAGTTGTCAAGCAAAGCTATATTTTGAAGAGTGGGAGGTGTATAATTATCTTTAAATACTTTCTCGGGGTAGTAATTACCCCACCCCCACCCCAGTTCAAATCCACGTGACTCTTGTGAATGGCTGTGCAGGGGAACGGCACAACTTAGGGATACCACCTGTCCGTGACAGCCTCTCCTTCAGGGGTTCGAGCAGAGCAGTTCCAGACCCGTGGACAGGCCTGACCATGTCACCCCTGCAGCCACTAACCGCAAACCCCAGGGAAAGAGGAGCTTAATCTAAGTTCTCGGCATAAACTGACTTCAAGTAGTCTCCTAACACATAAAAGAAAGCAAACTTGATTCCTTTGGACTCTGAATACAAGCATCAGTGACTTCTGTAACATGACATTGTATCTAAAACATTTTTTGAAACTACAGTGTAAGCTATTTAAGATCCGATATGACTGTCCTGATAATTCATTTCTCATGAAAAAAAAATTGTGTTACCAAATTTCTCTACAATATTAATAACCATAATAATAGAAGAATCAGAGTCCTGCCCGGGCGAGAAAGACTCCTCTGTACCGAGGTCTGGCCACCTCCAAAAGTCGCAGCTCACTAAGGACCAACCACCAGGGACTCAGTCCCCTTCCTGTACCCCTTTGTTCACCCTCTCGTATCCTCACGCTTACCCAGGGTAGTAAGTGCATCTGGAAACTATAATTTTCTGACCCGAGGCATTTCTTCTCTGTGTAGTGACTTTTCCCTAGGTAGCAGGTAAGTGTCCCCCACAAAGGTGTGGTGCTCACTGGAGAGGGCATTCCAGCACCCACAGTGATAATAGGGGCCAGATTAGAACATGACCCAGTGAACCCTCCCTGCTCTTCCCTCCCTGTTCTGCAAGCCAAAAAACCAGGTTCTCCCTGTGGTTCAGAGGAAACCACACCCTTCCCAGATGTACGTCCCACTTCTCTAATCTTGTTGCACCAGGGTTTGGTAAAGGGATTATCCAGGGACAGTAGGTAGAAGTAATCTGGGATGAGTGAAGGGATCATCAACAGCAGACGTCTCCCTCCCTGGAAACCTAGAATACAGATGTGAGTACAGATGTTCATGGACATTACTCCACAATTCTGCTCTGTTTCTCACCTGCCTTCTTTATTACCCAAACCATCTTCATTTCTCCCCATCTTCAACTGCCCACTGGGTTTCTCCGCGGGACCTGCCAGCCCCTCAAATGGATTTCCTGAGCTGAGCTCCCCAAGCTCCATATGGGTAACTTACCAGTTAGACGAACCACTCTTCCCAGTCACCTCAGCTAGAAATTTCCACTCTCCCTTGCATACCTTTCTCCATTCCTTTCTCTCTTACCCTGCACATCCAGGCAGGCTCAAAGGCCTATTGGTTTTGCCTCCAAAATTGGTATCAATTCAGTGTCCTCTTTTCCATGAATAAAGCTACTGCCTTCCTCCTCTTCAACCTGGATGGCCGAGAGAGCATTCTTCATACTGTTCCTCGAGTAGAAGTTGACAGAGTGGTTGTTTGTGTTGGTTGTTTCATTTTCAAATCAAACCTCATCATATCATTCTCCCTCTCGAAGTCCTTAGTGCGGCCCTCTGCGTGGCCTCCCAGGCATCCTCTGCCTTCTGTCCTTTGCAGCACAGGAACTTGTTTCAGTGTTTGGTCAGCAGAGTTACACATCCAGCTGCATATTTTCTCTGCATTGCAAGGATGAAATTAGGGGTGTGCTTTAAACACGCCACCATAGAATTACGAGATGTGACTTGTTTTCTTGGGTTCATCTAGCGTAGTGGTTCTCGGTCATGCTTACACAGTAGAATCATGTGGGGAAATCTGAATTTCATAGCCACCTCCCTCCCACCCTTCTCTCCTCACCCTCACCCCTTTCCAGTCGCTACTGGCGCCGGTGGAATCGGTTCTGCAGAAGGAAGTGTCGTGCCGCAGTCAAGTCCAATGTCTTCTACTGGCTCGTGATTTTCCTGGTGTTCCTCAACACGCTCACCATTGCCTCGGAGCATTACAACCAGCCACACTGGCTCACAGAAGTCCAAGGTGAGAGGCAGCCCCTGGCGCTGTCCTAGTTTACTCTAGCACAAGCATGTCAAACTCAAAGGCTAACACGGGCCAAATAAACAGCATGCGGCCCACGGGCCACAAGTTTGACATGCTTGAATCCCAGGGAGTGAGCCCTCACATGCAGAAGGTGGACAGGAAAGCATCCATGGCTGTGGCTCTTGGCAGGTGCCATGCTGGGGACACCAAGAGCCTGGCAGCTCGAAAGTCCCACAGTAAAATGCCCACCTCATCGTAAACAAGCTGGCTCACCTGGCTGGGTCCATGCCATCTTCCTGCCCCAATAGTCACTCTTGGGCCCAGGTGACATGGACATGTGCTGCACCTAGTTTGGCTCTCTCAGACCCTTGGCCGCCGACTTCCCAGAATGGGTTTTCAATCCTTTAGCTTTCCTGTTGCCTCCAGGTATACGTGACGGTAAGTCCAGGTGGGCTGCAGACGTGAGGATGAGGTGAGCAAAAAAGCAGGGGGGAGGGCAGCTGTGGCCTGAACACGGGGAGCCTCCTCGGCGGGTAGTTAGTGTCCAGGCCCTTCCCCGGAGCGACCCCTCGGAGAGGCCCTCACTGGCCACTCAGCACCGCCCCAGGCATCAGACAGACACAGGGGTACACTCCAGACTCAGATGGCCTGGCTTCGCCTCTTGGCTTATTGGTTTGGGTGGAGTACTCATCTCTCTGAGCCTCACTTCTTATATCTGGAAAATGGGCAATAATACTTACTCTCAGAGCTGCTGTAAGGAGAAAGAAAATAAGGCTGCAAAGCTTTTGTAGTAGATATAATAGCCCCCCACACACACTTATTCTCAGTTTCACTTTCTAAGATTTCAGTTACCTGTGGTCAATCATGATCTGAAAATATTAAATGGAAAATTCCAAAAATAATTGTGGCTGGGTGGTTAGAGCATCACCCCATGCACTGAAGGATCGCAGGTTTGATTTCTGGTCAAGGACAGGTATCTGGGTTGCAGGTTGGATCCCCAGCCCCAGTCATAGCATGTGTGGGAGGCAACCAATCAATGTGTCTCTCTCACAATGATGTTTCTCTCTCTTTCTCCCCCCGCCTACTGCCTCCCTTCTTCCCTTCCACTCTCTATAAAAATCAATGGAAAAATATCCTCAGGTATAGATTAACAAAAATAAATAAATAATAAAATTGCACACTGTTCTGAGTAGTATGGTGAAGCCTCGTACTGTTGCAAGTGTGGATGTACAGGAAAAACAGTGAATATAGGGTTCAGTGCTATCTCCGGTTTCAGGCATCCAATGGGAGTCTTGGACTATATCTCCTATGAATAAAGGCGATTGCTGGACTTGACAAATGGATACCTCTTTCCCATTGATTTGGCCCTAATTGTTCTGTTTTGGTGGCTGTGGATGGGAGAGGTGTCCTGGCTGGGAAGGGAGAATTAGTTTTTTTCAGTGCTGATTATTGCTGTGTTTTCTTTCTCCTCCTCCCTGTGTTCCCTCCTCTCACACCTGTTTGGATCCCATCCCACTCCTGAACCTGCCAGACACGGCCAACAAGGCGCTCCTGGCCCTGTTCACTGCGGAGATGCTGCTGAAGATGTACAGCCTGGGCCTGCAGGCCTACTTCGTGTCCCTCTTCAACCGCTTCGACTGCTTCATTGTGTGCGGGGGCATCCTGGAGACCATCCTGGTGGAGACCAAGGTCATGTCCCCCTTGGGCATCTCTGTGCTGAGATGTGTTCGGCTCCTGAGGATATTTAAAATCACCAGGTATTGCCCTCCGCTCACGGGACTCGGGGAGACGTTGGCGCGGAGGGCAGGGAGGCAGAAAGGCCTGGGCGGGAGAGCAGCTGCTGTTCCCAGAGGGGTCCGGCGGCTCCATCAGGGAGGGAGCTTTGATTCACTTACATGGGGTATCACTTAGAAGTCCCTTTGACTGCTAGTACCAGAGACTCAGCTCAGTGCTGTAAGCAAATTAGGGATTTGCTCGGCCACATAAAGGAAGCCCCGGTGGCTTCAAGATGGCAGCAGGACCCCGTCTCCTGGTCGCTTTGCCAGCCTTAGGCCTGCCTTCCACCCCAAGGTCACAAGGTGGCTCTTGGAGATTGAGCCTTCCTGTTGGAATTTGAGGCAAGCAGGAGGGGAACGACGGGGACACCCACCCCACTGAGCCAGCTGTCCCGGGAAATCTCCCCACACCTCTGTTCTCATGACCCCCCAGCTGTGAGAGACAGAAACGCGGCCTAGCAGGTGCAGGCTTGGCTCCGAGGTCCCTTAACTGAAGAAGGGCCATGGATATTGTGCCACAGGGGGCTTTCATCCCTCCTTCCCCATGCTCGCCCCTCTGTCCGTCTGTCCATCTGCCAGGCTCTGCAGTGATTTCCATGCAGAGGACAAGCCAGGCAGGGGTCGGGAGTGGGAAGCATGTTCTAGGACAATCATTTTCAACTGCGTTTTGACCCATTTGGAATGATGAAATCAGTTTATTGGATCACAACCGTCATTTTAAACAGCTTTCTTGAGATGTAATTAACATACGAATAAATTCACCCCTTTATACAATTCATTTTTATATGTATTCAGAGCGTTGCAACCATCAGCACTGTCTGGTTTTAGACCATTTTCATCACCCCTAAAAGAGACCCCAGACCCATTCCTCATTCCCCACCCCCCTCCCAGTAGCAACACTGACTGACTTTCTATCCCTTAGATCTGCCCACTGTGAGCATTGACCTATGTGGACTCAGGTCGTGCATGGTGTTTAGCTTCTTTCACTTGGCATAATGGTCTCCAGGTTCCCCCACTTGGTAGGATGGATGATACTCCATTCCTTTCTTGGCTGAATAACGTCCCATTGTATGTTTCTTGGCTGAATAACATTCCATTGTATGGATATGTACCCCATTTGTGTATTCATTCCTCGCTTGGTGGACATTTGGTTTATATCTGCCTTTTGGCTACTTTTTGGTATGGATGTATGTTTCCATTTCTCTTGGATATGTGCTTAGCAGTGGACTATTTGGGTCATTTAGAAACTGTGTTTAAGGTTTTGAGGAAACACCAAACTGTTTTCCAGAAGCTAGGCCATTTTACATTCCCATCAGTGACGTATAAAGGTTCCAATTTCTCCACATTCTCGCTTTTCATGAAAGAGCTAAATAGAGTAAGGAAGCATCAGAAGGCCTCACATGAACGCATGCATTTTTTCATCAAAATCTTTGAGATATATGTCTGAGTTGTAGTATAATATATATTTCTCACTGTGGGTTGTGGTCAGCCCATGTCAGAAGCACCTGGAAGGAAGCAAGCCCCTCTCCTGAAGAATCTGCTGTGGGGCCTGACTGACAGCAGGAGCGCGGAGGCCATCGTCGGGATTGTGTTAGAGGAAGGGGGTGGGTGGGTATCTCCCATTCAGGGCCCTGGAGGTAGGCAGATCCTGCTCAGAGTGTTCTGAACGTGACTGAGTGAGTCGCCGGGGGCCCATAAAACATCCCTAGGTTCTCAGCAAGCACCTCGCACACCTTGCTCCTACGGTGTTGTCAGGGGTCAAATGGGAAAATGATTTAAAGTGTTCACTTCAGGCAGAAGAGTGCCAGGCCGAGGAGACACACCCGGAGCATTTATTATTAATCTAATTGTAATTGTTATTATCAGAGAACACGGCCTACACATACACACTCTCTTACTTTTGTTTCTCTACCATGTAATACTGTGACAAGCCCTGCTGGGGGACCTGGGAAGAGGAGGGGAAGGTTTAGTGCCAGACAATAGACTTAAAGTGTATGCAGAATTGAAATCCACAAGTTTGACACTCCTGAGCAACAAACCCCCCCCCCCCAAAAAAAGAGCTCTTTATGAATGTCCTGAATATCTTGGCGTTTCAGAAAATTCTTGGTTTAGAATAAAAGTAGCAGAAATATAGTAACAATCATTGTTAACGTGCAGCAAGGCTGGCTCTGTGCCAGACAGTGTGATTGAACTCAAGTGCATTTGCTCCACTAATCCTCACAATTACCTGTAAGAGAGGGTGAGGATACACCACTATGATCATTATTCCCATTTTGCAGAGGAGAAAACTGTGGCTTAGAGTTAAGTCACTTTCCCAAGGCCACACAAACTGCTCAGGGGCAAAGCTGGGCCTGTGCACCGGAGGGTCATGGGTTCAATGCCCGGTCAAGGGCAGGTACCTGAGTTGCAGGTTCTTTCCCTGCCCCCTGTCAGAACCCGTGTGGGAGGCAACTATTGAAGTGTCTCTCTCACATCGATGTTTCTCTTCTCTCCCTCTTTCTCTCTTCTCTTTCCCCCCTTCCTCCCCCCTTCCACTTTTTCTAAAAATCAATGGGAAAAAATATCCTCAAGTGAAGATTAACAAAACCAAAAAAAAGGCACCTCTGTGTGCCTGGCTTCTGGTTCTGTGCAGCTCATGACCATAAACTCGGAGTTGATGGCTAAACTGTCTTGTTGTCTGTGTCCCTGAGACAGAACTTAAGGGACTAGCATACTGATACTTGTTAGATAACTGTGGATTTTATTTTCTCCTTCTGGGGTCTGGTGATAGCTATTTTTAATTTGCAGTTTCTAGAACCTCTTAAATAATTCTCAACGTCCATGTGTTTGGGGGTTTTGTTTTGTTTTTTGTTTTAATTCCTATATAAAAGAATTTTGCTTTTAGATATCGTCATAGCATCTTGAAGAGATTTAACATTCATTCTATTTTTAATCAATGATTTATCTATTTATAATCTGGAACTATTGCCAAGAAATTATTTTTTAACTCTGTCTTTATTGGAGAGCCTCCCATAGTCCCTCCATGAGAAAGATTAGTGTTGTTTTCAGATCTCTATAAACCCTGTAAACAGAATAATTTCATTATCTATTTGGAAGCTTCAGCAGAGGCCATCATCTTCCTGTTTTCCAGTCTCCAAACCCTCTGGGGGCTTTTGGAAAACAACAAAAAGACTAACTATGCAGGGGAATCCCATGCTCCCTCTGAACCTTGTCCCCAGTACACTCCAGAGACCAAGAAAATGCCTACGACATGGCCTGGGGTGGGCACTGGGCCTTGAGGCGGGTCATCTGTGCATGGTCCTGCCACCAAACAGATTCTGTTAAAATCTCTCGGAGAATACTTTGCAATGTCTCACTACTGGTTCCACAGTGTGTTCTGAATCAGTGATTGCGATTCTCATACTTAGTTGAACTTGTTAGGAGGTCTCATTAAGGACCCGCCTCTAGAGATTTTGACCAGCCAGTGGACAGTTCGGTGCTGGTGGTCCAGTGACTTCGCTTTGAGAAACACTGGCCTAATTTTCTGCTGCTGTCCTTTGTCCACTTTTTGCCTAAAAGGTGAACCTTTGTATATAATTGGAAACCTTGATTTCTTTCCCCCCTCCCCTTACCCAAGGATATGCTTTTTATTGATTTTAGCGAGAGAGGGAGGGAGAGAGAGAAACATTGACGTGAGAGAAAAACATCAATTGGTTGCCTCCATCCGTTTAAGGGTACTTGTATCTCCGTCCCTCTCCTGCTCTGAGTCTGTCCCCGGCTTGAGTCCTGTGGAATTCTCCCTTCTCTCCAATGACAGAAAGTGGCCTGAGCCTTGTTTGAACTGAAACTTTCATCTAGTGACCCTTTTCTTCAAATAGCTCAGGGTTGGGACCTTTTCATTCTAGGTACAGAGCAGAGCATCGCGCTTGCTCTAAGGGAAAGACCTTCACAGTAACAGTACCAATAGCTTTGGGTGCTTTGCAAACGCTCTACCCTACCTCCCTTCTGTCTCAGACAGGGCCGTAACTAAATTTGTCCTGAGAAGTAAAAAAAAATAAGAAAAGAAAGAAAAAGAAAACCTCCTTGTGTTGGTGGCAATGATCTATTGCTGGTGGCATGTTTATAAAGCAAATTTCAGTGTGTAGTGTGGGCTTCTGTATACCACCCTAAGAACGGGAGCGGGAGGCAGGCAAGGGGGAAAGGATTCAGTCATGTGAGAAAACCTGGGGAAGCAGGTTCATCGGTGAGGAGCTCGGCCTTGCCCTTGCCTCTCCTGCACCAGCCACAGGGACAGCAGGACTCAAACCAAGAGCAGGCTCGGAGCAGGAGAGGGACGGAGGTACAAGTACCCCTGAACAGATGGTGGCAACTTAAACCCAGGGAGGCACAGGGGAGGTAACAAAAGTGAAGCCGGGGTCGGCAAGTGAGAGAATTCAGGTAACGAAGAAACTGGTCGGGTCAAAAGCCCTGACGTGCACCTGCTTCAAGGAGAAGGCAGTGGGCTGGGCTGACGGGGGTGGGTGGGCAAAGACACACTTGGAGGCAGTGACTCAGAGCCCCTGAAGGACTGAAAAGAAAAGTTGACCCCAAGGATGACTGCGCAGATGGAGTGTCTGAGGATGGGGTGGTGTGTGCTTCGGGGCTGCATCCCGCAACCTGGATGTGGACACAGGTGTGCGGTGCTCTGCAGGGAGGGCGCTGAGTTCTGGGCTCCTCTCCGGGGTCCGGGACATTCACACTTGGTTCTGCAGCTGCTTGCTTTTCTCCAAAGCTCTTTCTTTTTGGGGTGTGAGTGTGTGTTTCATAGTTTTAATGAATTAGGATAAAAGCCTCGGTTGATTGCGAGTATGCCATTAACCTCTCTAGCTCACCACCAGCTAATGTTCCTCCGAGACCCGTGCATCGCCAGACCTCAGGCCATGGCTGTAATGGCCATCAAGAGCCAGACTGACGCTAAGGAGAGTGCCTGAGGAGCTGGAAGGGCTGCCCACCACTTTGCCTAAATGGTATTTCATGCCACCCTACCCAGAGGCTGCCCGGCCCCTCCATATCTCATCGGTATTAATGATGAGGAGACCCCCACACCATACCTGCTATCAGCTCAGGCACGTCTGGCCCCAACCCCGCCTCTCCTCTGAGCCCTGGGTGTCCTTGGCCACAGCGCCTCATTAGCAATCTCTTTGTCTTAGTCTTAGTGTCCCCCACATGCGCATGAGGGACAGACAGGCTTCTGTTCAACACGCTGGGACCCTCATGATGTTTGAAGGAACAGAAGTGCAAGGGGCAGCCCAGTGCGGGCGGCCCCCACCCTGCCCGGGTTGAATGGGAAGCAACAGGGGTTTGAAGGCAAACAGCACAAACTACCATGATCTCCATTTGTCTCAACTGCATCTTACCTGTGTGACTGGCTCAAAGCGTGGCGTCTGTTCAGCCAGGTGTTTTTCGTGAGGAGGGCGGTGGTGTCAGTGAACCTGGCTGCAGTTTGGCTCTTAAACAAAGGCTGCCTCGTGCCCTCAAGCCCACGGCCTTTGGTTTGCATGGAGTTCTTCCCAAAGGGAATCCCATGTTCTCAGAGCTCTGGAGATCCTGTGCCAAGGGTCTCAACACCATAGCCGCCCAATTTTCTATAGGGCAAATGGGCACATAATAGCTTTTTTCTTTCTTTGTTTGTTTTTATATTGAGGTATCATGACATATAACATTATATTAGTTCCAGGTGGGCCACAGAATGATCTGATGTGTCTATATAGTAGTCCCCTTATCCACGGTTTCTTTGTTTCAGTTGCCTGAGGTCAAACACAGTCTGCAACTATTAAATGGAAAATTCCAGAAATAAGCAGTTCATAGGTTTTAAATTGCACACTGTTCTGAGGACAGTGATGAAATCTCGTGCAGTCCCGCTCTGTCCCACCTGGGACGTGAATCATCCCTTAGTCCAGCACTGTACACACTCCATGCCGCTGATCAGCTGGTCACAGTATCGCAGTGCTTGTGTTCAAGCAACCCTGATTTTACTTAATAATGACCCCAGGCACAAGAGTAGTGATGCTGGCAATTCAGAAATGCCCCAGAGAAGATGTAAAGGTACTTATGCATAGGAAAAGCAGCATATACGGGGCTCGGTGCCATCTGTGGTTTCAGGCATCCACCGGGGTCTTGGAATGTATCCCCCCGTGGGTGGGGGGACTGCTGTATTGTGAAATGATCACCACAGTAAGTCTAGTTGACATCTGTCACCACACATAGTTACCAAAAATATCTTTTGTGATAAGAGGATATTTAAGATTTAACTCTCTTGGCAACTTTCAAATGAGCAATCCAGTATTATTAATTACTAGAGGCCCGATGCACAAAAATTTGTGCACTCGGGGGGGGGGGGGTCCCTCAGCCCAGCCTATGCCCTCTCACAGTCTGAGACCCCTCGGGGGATGCCCACCTGCTGGCTTAGGCCTGCTCCCCAGGGGATTGGGCCTAAACTAACAGTCTGACATCCCTCTGGCAGCCCGGCAGCCCTCAGGGGATGTCCACTTGCCAGTGGGGAGCAGACCTAAGCTGCAGTCGGACATCCTTAGCGCTGCTGAGGAGGCGGGAGAGGCTCCCGCCACCACCGCTGTGCTGGCAGCCATCAGCCTGGCTTGTGGCTGAGCAGAGCTCCCCCTGTAGGAGCTCACTGACCACCAGGGGGCAGCTCCTGCATTGAGCGTCTGCCCCCTGGTGGTCAGTGTGTGTCATAGTGACCAGTCATTCCCAGTCGTTCTGCTGTTAGGGTCAATTTGCATATTACCCTTTTATTATATAGGATAGAGGCCTGGTGCACGGGTGGGGGCCGGCTGGTTTGCCCTGAAGGGTGTCCCGGATCAGGGTGAGGGTCCCGCTGGGGTGCCTAGCCAGCCTGGGTGAGAGACTGAGGGCTGTTTTCAGGCTGGCTACACCCCCTTCAGGGTGGGGGTCCCCACTGGAGTGCCTGGCCAGCCTGGGTGAGGGGCTGATGGCTGTTTGCAGGCTGGCCAAGCCCCCCAGCGGGGACCCTCACCCCATGGGGGTGTGGCCAGCCTGGGTGAGGGGCTGAGGGCCATTTTCAGGCTGCCCTTCATGGTGGGGGGAGGGTCCCCTGGGGTGCCTGGCCAGCCTGGGTGAGGGGCTGATGGCTGTTTTCAGGCTGGCCACGCCCCCTGGCAACCCAAGCTCCCAGCCTCTCCTTTTTTTCTTTTCTATTTTGGCGGGCTGGAAGCAGGTACCTGGGATTTATTTATCTTCTATAATTGAAACTTTGTAGCCTTGAGCGGAGCCCAGGGCCGGCCAGGGCAGGCAGGAAGCTTGGCTTCCTCCATCGCCAGGGGCAACCCAAGCCTCCTGCTCACTCCAGCTCCATGGCTGTTGCCATCTTAGTTGGGTTAATTTGCATACTGGCTCCTGATTAGCTGGTGGGCGTGGCTTGTGGGTGTAGCAGAGTGGCAGAGTGATGGTTAATTTGCATCTTTCTTTTTTATTAGTGTAGATAGTAGCCATTCTGTAGATTGCATAGCCATGACCAATTTATTTGTTAACTGGAAATTTGAACCTTTTGAACCCCTTCACTCATTCAACCTATCTCCCACCCCTGCCTCTGGCAACCACCAGTCTCTTCTCTTGCTGCATAATACAGGGTGTCCCCCCAAAATATATACACACTTTAATAGCCAATACCTATTAAATGAAAGTGAAATGTACTTTATAATTATTCAAAGTGTGTGTATACATTTTTGGGGGACACCCTACAATTTGACATGAGATCTGGCAATGGAACAGTCAGGA
This sequence comes from Myotis lucifugus, assembly GCF_000147115.1. Classification (NCBI taxonomy): domain Eukaryota; kingdom Metazoa; phylum Chordata; class Mammalia; order Chiroptera; family Vespertilionidae; genus Myotis; species Myotis lucifugus. The sequence goes on along the minus strand of NW_005871146.1, from coordinate 2,048,522 downwards.
ATCTCAGACACTTGACCCATGAATTTAGGGAAAGAAATGATGTGGGGGAGGTGAAAATTGCCACTCCTCACTGTTGGGCCAAGTATGTGCATGTGAGAAGTCCCGCCACCACCCCACCTGTTCCGACCACGCACACCTCGTCCCCCTGCCTTTCCCACCTTAATCTACGTGTCAACATACTCCCTTCTGCTGGGAATTCTCATTATAAATATGCTCTAAAGTTGCTGGTTTCTAAACATTAGTTGACTGACAAGTGCTGGAGTGGTCACGTGAGAATCACGTGAGGCCCAGAGCCAGAGACTATGATTTCATGGTTCCGGGGGGTCCTGGAAATCAGTATTTAGGAAACACAATCACTGTTCTCAGTGGTTTCTTCTCCAGCACGTTTGGGAACGCTGCTCAGATGTAAACGGGAAGGGCAGTCTAGCCCCAGAAAGGCTCTCTCACTTCTTGTTTAAACAAAACAATGACTACAACTTCCAGCCTATAGGGACCCCAGGCAGTCCGCCACACGTACTGGGTTACACAAATTTTATCTGGGGACAGCGATGAAGAGAACAGAACTTCTGGTCCCTGCCCTCAAGAACTCAGAGCCAATTCTGGTGAGACAAGACTGTCACAATGAAAACACTCAACAGTGTTTGTAGAACAGATACAACTAAGTGTATGATGTTCTGCAAACAGATGGAGAATGACTGGCTCAATTCGGAAGGAGAAAGGAACGTTAAAGGAGTTCATATTGACATTCAAACTGGTGCCCCACCTGCTCTGTCACTTCCTATGGAACAGTTCTCTGGAGAGACCTGTCAGGCTGAGGGTGTGGTTGTGAGGCTGCATGGGGGTGACTCGTATGTCACTCTCTTAAGTAGCGAAACCACTTCACTGTATATGTGCTAATAAGTTGGGAATGTCTTAAGTGGAGGAAATCTGGATGGTGACCAAGAAGGCAGAGAGCCAGCATGGAGCTTGGGGACACAAAATTTCTCTGTTGTTACACGTGCTGCTGACTAAGGCTGCCTCCCTTTTGCTACAGGGCATTTCCTTCTCTGAAACTGACCGTCTCATGGGTATGCAGGCCTACTCCAGCAGCCATAGGGATTTTCCCAAGCTATAATGCAGGACCTCAGTGTTTACTTACAGTGAAGAGAAGGTTGTTGACTATAAGGAACCACACCCATAGCCCATCTGCCTAGACTGTCCCTGTGAATGAAACAGGTTTTCCCAAACTTGCCTGCTTATCAGAATCCTCTGGGATGCTTGTTAAAAATACAGGTGTCTGGTTTCTTCGGCTAAATTCCCAGAAGTGGAATTACTGGGTCATAGGCAGTTCCATTTTTAATATTTTGAGGTAACTCCATACTGCTTTCCACAGTGACTGCACCAGTCTGCATTCCCACCAACAGTGCATGACGGTTCCCTTTTCTCCACACCCTCCCCAAAACTTGTTTGTTGATTTATTGGTGATAGCCATTCTGATAGGTGTGAGGTGATATCTCATTGTAGTTTAATTTGCATTTCTCTAGTAATTAGTGAGTTGAGCATTTTTTCATATGTCTATTGGCCATCTGTATGTTCTCTTTGGAGAGTGTCTATTCAAGTCTTTTGCCCTTTTTTTTTTATTGGATTGTTGTTGTTTTTTGGTGTTGAGTTTTATAAGTTCTTTGTATATTTTGGATATTAACCCCGTATTGGATGTATCATTGGTGAATATGTTCTCCAATTCAGTGGGTTGTCTTTTCATTATGTTGATGTTTCCTTTACTGGGCAAAAACTCTTTAATTTGATGTAGTCCCATTTGTTTATTTTTTTGTTTCCCTTGCTCAAGGAGATATATCAGAAAAATATTGCTATGAGAAATGTCTGAAATTTTACTATGTTTTATGATTTTGAGTCTAACAATTATGGTTTTGAGTCTAACATTTAAGTCTTTAATCCATTTTGAGTTTATTCCTATGTGGTGTAAGAAGGTAGTCTAGTTTCATTTACTTTGCACATTATCTGTCCAATTTTCACAACACCATTTGTTGAATAGACTATCTAATTTGAAAGAATATATGCACCCCAATGTTTATTGCAGTGTTATTTACAATAGCCAAGATTTGGAAGCAGCCCAAGTGTCCATCAGTAGATGAGTGGATAAAAAAGCTGTGGCACATTTACACAATGGAATACTACTCAGCCATGTAACAACATGGATAGAACCTGGAGAACATTAAGCTAAGTGAAATAAGCCAGTCAGAGAAAGACAAGTACCACATGATTTCACTCATATGTGGAATTTAATGAACAAACTGAACTAACAAGCAAATGGAGACAGACTTGTAGAGAGCAGGCAGACAGCTCTGGTGTGAGAGGGGAATATTGTCGGAGTGGAGGGATGAGCAAAAAAGAAAGAAAAAGAACTCATGGACACAGACAACCGTGTGATGATTGTTGGGGGTGGGGGAGAGGAGTGGGTGGAGGTGAAAGAGGGTATAATGGGGATAAGTGGTGATGAAAAAATAAAATAAAGAAAAAATAAAATAAATAAGATGTCAGATGTCTGAGCCTCAAATTACAGCTATCAAATCTGGATCTTCAGAAGAGAGGCTTTAAAAAAAAAACACACACACACACACAATTCTTTGGGCAGGGTACACTTGGGAAACTGCTAAGTGACACACCCTCTCTTACCCGTGGTGAACTAACTCTTGCCCCTGCTGGACAGCTGCTGCCGAGGCGAGGCTGAGGGGAGCATTCCTGGGGAGTGGAAAGTGTTTTTTCTATTTAAAACCCACAGTGGTAACAATATAACTACCCTGTTCAACTGTGCACCAGACACTCTACTGGAAGCTTTTTATTTTTTAATATCTCATGTAATCCTCCCAATAACTTACTGAAGTGTGGGTTATTGTCGCTATTTCCTCAGCGGGAGGCAGAACGACAGGAAGTTAAGTGACTTGTCCAAAGGCACACACAGCTAGCAGTGGCAGAGCTAGGTCAGAACTCCGTCTCTTCTCCATTACACGTCATCGATCCTGGGACCTTGAATCAAACAGCTGCACATTCCAATTGGGAGCTTACCAGCCCAATTCAGAACACCACCCCACGTAAAGGGGAAACGAGGAGGGAGCTGAAATTTACCTTAAACTCCAGTGGGTGTGTGAACGAGGAATGAAGTCTGGGAAAGCATAGGAGAAGGATGTTGATTCCTCGTTTGGTCCTCAGGTACTGGAACTCCTTAAGCAACCTGGTGGCATCCTTGCTGAACTCCGTGCGCTCCATCGCCTCCCTGCTCCTACTGCTCTTCCTCTTCATCATCATCTTCTCCCTCCTGGGGATGCAGCTCTTTGGAGGAAAGTTCAACTTTGATGAGATGCAGACTCGGAGGAGCACGTTTGATAACTTTCCCCAGTCCCTCCTCACCGTGTTTCAGGTATGGACTCTCCTCTGCTGGGCTTATGACCTGGGGGGTGGAGGTTGTCGAGTGGTGGGGGGAGTGGGGAGCAGGAAGAAGGAGCCTGGCAAGGTAGGGGGAAGCTTCACCCTTGCATGGGCAGCCAAAGCCAGCTAGATCAGCCACAGAGGGTCCATGCCAGGGGAACCTTGAGTTCCTTCTATAGTTTCCCCCACCCGCAGGCCCCCATGGAATTTCCCTGTTGGGTGGACTATTGATAAAAGATCTAAATGAGAGGTTTAAAAACTCTTCCTAGCCTTGGGGACCTTTATTCAAATAAATTCTACATGGAAGCCCAAAATATAAACAAATAAAAGCAGACTACTCTGTTGTGGGAGGGGAGGATGGAGCTCTGTCTGTCTATCCACCATGCTTGCCCCTAGAAATATATAGCTAGCCTATCAGATTTGTGCTTCCATAGATATTTTGGTTTAGGGCAAAGCTAAAGTAGCACTTGTTTTAGTTTAAAAGTAGAATGATTTACAGGTAAAAATGAATAACAATGTGGATGTTGCCAAAATCTTAAAGCTGGGACCCAGATGACTAATGTTTGGAGAGAACTGGGTTGTGTGTTATTCTCCCGATGTACACATTCACATTTGTAAAGGGGCCCCTGATGTCTTAACCCAAGGAATGGCTAGCGGTGGCCATCCCATGCAGCATATGTGGGCAGTGGGAGGTGCCTTGACCAGGAAGCCCTTTGGGTCACTTCTCAAATAATAGTGTGCCGGTGGCCATGCACTTTGAGGACGGGTCAGCCTGCCAGGTCCAGCTCAGTGGCCCAGGGAGGAGAGCTGGGGCATAAGGGCCAGAGGTGGAAGGAGATTTCAGGCGTTCTTGTTAGCAGAGTGGGGCAGGGCAGGGGAGTTTTGGGTTTGCTGTTGGTCTAACACTGTGTCCCTTATTGGTGGGAATGTGTCATTCAGATCCTGACCGGGGAGGACTGGAATTCGGTGATGTATGATGGGATCATGGCTTATGGCGGCCCCTCTTTTCCAGGGATGTTAGTCTGTATTTACTTCATCATCCTCTTCATCTGTGGAAACTGTATCCTTTGCTCCTGCCTCCCCACCCCTACCACCCACCCTCCCTCAGCCTACAGCCCGGTGCCAAATAGGTGTGCCCACAGGCCGTCACTCAGGGTGAAAACTGTGGTTGCCCATCCACAGGGCCCCCAGGCAAGTGGGGAAAGGCATGTTCTGGGGAAGAAAGCAGTTCCCAGCCCAGACCACCTTAGCTGGAGGAGGGGCTTGGTGGAAGGAGCCAGGAGCTGTGGCACAGGCGGGATGTAAGTTCATCTTCCTGTGCTGTTCTGCCTCAGCGCTGCCCGACTCCAGGAGGCGTGTCCTCCTCCTAGTTCAGGTGACCAACACCCCTGTGTTATCGTGTGCAGCCCCATGTGAGCTCACACAGACTCCCATGTGAGCCACCTAGATGGGAGCGCCTTAGCTGCCCTGGCCTCATGGGGATGGGAGGCTTTGTTGACTGAACCTCGCCCTTGACATGACCGTCATCTCTTCCCCTGCCTTCTGGTTAGTGCTCCTCCCTCTGAAGCCACTCTGCCAGCCTTTGGTCATGGGGAAAGCTGGACACGCCTCACTAGGCAGGTCCACGGGCAGTATTTTAGGGTCTTACATGTGGGCACTCCTCTCTGCCTATGGTGGTCACCTGTGAGGCTGTGTGCAGAGGTGGGAGGCCAAGTAGACCGGGGTCTAAATCACAGATGAATGAAATGCAGAAAGCATGGCCCTGGCCCCAAAGATAGGCTGGGCAACCACTGCTGGTGATATACTGGGGTGATAAAGTGATAGTAGCTGCTCCTCAGTGGGTCCTTGTGAGGGTCAACGGGTAAGGCCCAAGGGCAGGTACCCAGCAGCCTCTTGGACAAACCCCCTGCCCCCGGTTGTGGTTTCCCTGTGTGTGAAATGGTATGACTGTCGTGTCTGGGGGAGGAGGTCAGACTTAACAGATGTTAAGTCCCTGCTCAGCTATCCTTTCTTTGCTTCTACAGTTCTCTGACCCAGTGTTTCCATTCAAAGTTGGGGGTAGAGGGAGAAGACAAGGGCAAACAGCCACTTCAGTCGGGACTTGCCAAGCTCCACCGGACCCTGAGGGCCTCTGTAGGGGCGGCTCGCATTAAGAGTTGGCAGGGATATCAGGCCACCTCCTCAGTGCCCAGCTATAATGAACAGCCCTTAAGAGCCCTCTGCGTTGTTAGAGACAATGCTCTTCATAATGTCAATTACAGCCAGCCGTCTCTGTGGGGGAACCAATAATGAAGCCCAGCAATTAAAGAGCGAGGCAGAGCACTGCCTTCCTCCCTCCCTGCTCTAGCCTGAAAGCCAGCCTACTCTCCACCCCTTAGAAAACTCCAGGTAGCTAGAAGTGTGATGTGGAGGCAAAGAGATGGAGGAGGGACACCCCTGAGCTCAGCACTCCTGAGTCACTGTTGAGCTCCCTCTGTGGGGAACTCTATCCCTGCATGTCCTGCACCCCCTAGCCCCCTATGCCCACCAAAAACCCCAAGGCCAAGGGTCGTTTTCTTTAAGAATGGACACAAACAGATATCCTACTGAATGTGTTCTTGGCCATTGCTGTGGACAACCTGGCTGATGCTGAGAGCCTCACATCTGCCCAGAAGGAGGAAGAAGAAGAGAAGGAGAGAAAGAAGCTGGCCAGGTAACCCTCTAAGCTGCCCAGGCCCAGGGCCCCAGGGCCCAGTTCTGCAATGCCATTCCCATTGGTGGTAAAGAGAGATGAGAGCACGGCCTCTGCTGGCCTGTGTCCCTCCCAGAAGGGCACTGGGTTCGGGACTTCCTAGAATAGGTTGGGCCTCTCCCCTAATTCCTAGGCATTGCTCCAAAGTGGGGACCAGCATGAGTTACAGCCTCTGTGAAGGCATTGTATTCCCCCACCTGTGTAGGAAGTTGTGTTTTTCTCCTTTGAGAAAAGAGGTCATCGTAGGTGAGGGGAGCAAAGGATGGGAAGGTGGGAGCAACCACTCAGTGAAGAATTGTAACTCCAGGTGAAAGAGAGATTCCTTCTCACTGTTTTAAAGGCAAAATTGGGCCCTCCATTGTCTTTTCATTGTCTAGATGGGACTGTCCTAGGCCACAGATCTGCTGGGTACTGAGCCGAGTTCTCAGGAGCCAATCCTGAATGAGATCCCAGAACCTTTCTCTGACTTAGACGGGGCCTGGGAAAGGCCAACTGAGTACAGACAGCAAGGTGTGGCCAGCTGCCTGGATCCTGGGCCCAGCCCAGTAGCATTGGTGATGGAGCTGCACCTGCCTGTGCCCTGGAGAAGGAAGATGGACACAGGCACGGGAATCTGCTCCCACTGGCCCCCAGCAGACCTCGGGGCAGTTTCCTACCCCTGTTCCCTGTCACTCCAGTAAACATCCCTTTATGGTTTTCTCCTGCTGACCGGCCAGGACTGCCAGCCCAGAGAAGAAACAGGAGGTGGTGGAGAAGCCAGCAGTGGAGGAGACCAAGGAGGAGAAAATTGAGCTGAAATCCATTACAGCTGATGGAGAGTCCCCGCCCACCACCAAGGTGAGCACCGTCTCCTTCCAGGACCTGGGAGGGCAAGGACCGTCTTTGCAGGCCAGACACCCACGGAAAAGAGCAAGGAGAGAAAGAGACCGGTGGATAAGGGCAGTGAGGGTGGAGCAGGAGAGCAGGAATGTGAAGAGCAGGCAGAGTGATTGAATCCCAGCCTCTGTTAATGTCTCAAGGGTCTGTGCAAAGTTATGAGGATATATTTTTGAGTCAGCAGCTCAGCCACTGACTATAATGCAGCCTCTAAAAGTTGGGCCATGTCTGACTGGATTCTTCCTTCTCTCTCCCTCGGCTGCCTAGATCAACATGGATGACCTCCAGCCCAATGAAAATGAGGACAAGGGTGTCTACCCCAACCCGGAAGCGACAGGTATGGTTCCCCTGCCTGCCACTGGGGGGAGCTGGGGGCGGGGGGAAGGGAATGGAGGAGACCTAAAGCCATGTGAAAGTAACCATGTGTTAGGGGCCAATGGTTCCAGTTTTCCTCTACAAGGACTTTGCGTTGCTCAATATCTCCAGTCTCTGCACTGAAGCATTACCAATGATCATCTGGGGGAAACGCTGCTCCTGGTTTGCTCACAATAATAGTATAAGACTGAGTAAATTAGGTCTAAGCAGTGCTGCCGTGTCCTTTGGAAGATGGATTATGTATACATTTAAGGTTTTATTATATCTTACGTTGTAAAATCATTAACATTATATAATCCATTAGTCTAACATATGTCACAGCATCATGCACACAAAATAATAATAGTAAATTCCAAATCTGCCTTGTCCTTACTCAGGAGGCAGTGCTGAGTACAAGGACAGCTGCCACCACAGATGTCCCACTTGTCGCTTTGTAAACCGCTTTCAGGTCTCTTATTATAAAAAGAGCTAGTACCACTCGGTCTTCTCATCTTCTGTCTGATCTGTACATGGCAGGCAGGCTCCGCTGGGAGGCTTGGGTTGTCAGAGTTCCTTCCGCCTCCCTCCAGGATTCAATTCTCTACCTCCTGCAACCCCACGTCCTGTACCAGCCCTGGGTTTGCCGCACTTTTACCTACAATTGAAGATATTCCCACCAGCTTCAAGCTTGCACTCAAGTACATGCACTAAGGGACTGTTGATTTTACTGACATTTCCTGCTCTGTGTAGGCTAGGCTATATTTGGGTTGGTAGCCACCTTAGGTGGCTGACAACCTTCTGCACTTATAAGCAAAGCTAGGTTTTCCTTTTGCTTTCCCTCCCCCGGTTCTCTGCTGTGTTCTCTGCAAGGGCACCAGCAGCCACGTTGTCCCTGGGAGCAGGCTCCCTGCGGTCATTCCCTTCTCTCACCTCCCTCTGCAAGGGAAATAGGGCAGGGCGGGCTCCAGGCCTTGGAGGAGGGCCGGAAGGGTGTGTCCAGGTGCAGGCACTAAGCTTTTTGAAGTTTTAAAGCCCTTCTAGGTGGAAACCGTCACAGAATTTCAAAGACAGAGAACTATTGGCCAAACGCAATGGAAGGATTTTGTCTTGATCCTGCATGAATAAATTTTGAAATGACATTGTTTTAGCTAATTAGGGGAAATTGAATATGGACTGGGAACTAAACGATTTTAGTTTTTGTTAGTCTTGTTAATATAATGATATCATTATAATCCTATTTTTAAATGCTGAAGTGTTTATAGCTGGAGTCTAAAATATTTAGAGGTTGCTTTAAAATATTCCAATTTTTTAAAAACGGGAACAGAAGTAAATGAAACAAGATGGGCAAACTATCAATAGTTGTTGGAGTTGGGTTTGGAGGTCCACCATGCGAGGCTCTCTACTCATAGGATTATTATAAGGATGATTATTGTTATTAACGTTTAAAAGGAAAGACAGTAATAAAACAAATACCTCTGGGCCCTAAGCTATCTGTCCCACCTGCCTGAGCCTTCAGGAGGCCCTGCCCACAGCCATTCTCCCTCAGGGCTGGGGCAGACACAAACCTAGGACAATAGCTGCAAATTCCACAAACCTAGGACAATAGCTGCAAATTCATCATTCTAAATAGACTCATGGCTGTTCTCTTCTCTGTTGCTTTAAATAAAAAAAGAAGTGAAATAAAAAAGAAGCAGGTCAAGGGGAAAAGGACTAATAAGGATACTATTGTCCTGGTTTTAAGGATTCTTGGAACGGTTTTGCTTTTAAACTGAAAAGCTGTTCCCACACTGCTGACTCCTCAGGAGTCTTTAGATGTTTTTAGGATCTATTCTTTTCCCTGATCATGTGGCCACCTTCCTCTACCCTCTTTTCTACCCAGGCCTTTGTTTCTTTGGGTCCCACACTTCTCCCACCTCTGGTCCATAACCGAGGCTGTGCTGCCTCTGCGGCTCCCCACCACCACCGAGCAGGCCTTGAAAGCAGCTCCTAAGCCCCTCCCTCTCCTCCAAGGCTAACTCAGCATCTGCTTCCCAGCTCCTGCTCCCCCTTCCTGCCTGGGCAAGCAGCTCCTGGCTCCCTTAGTACCAGGTGCGGCAGACACCTCCAATGTCTCCTCCAAGGTCACTTGACCTGTTGTCTCTGCTCTTGTCAGTGCCTTGTTCCTGCCTGCTTCTCCTCTAACAAGTGCAGAATCTCTGAAGTGGAATGCGCCTTTCTGAGGAGGAGATGGAAGGAGTCTGTAGCAGAGAGAACAAAGGGGCCGGGCCAGGTCAGAGCCGGTGCCCGGGTGGACTGTTGCAGGTGAAAGAGCACTCGAAGTTCCTTGTGAGGAACTTAGGAAAGCACAACGCTAGTAAATATGTTTTTCTATAAACACAGATGATTAAGATAATCATTAAATTACCTGTTACCAAATTATGGTGAATAAGAAAGTGTTGGATTATCTGGAGCAAAAGTGAAAGGAAAACAAACAGGCAGAAACTTAAAATCCTTACTTTAATTTCATTTGTAAATATCATGATTTAAAAAACCAGTTTAAAAACCAGTACAGTTCTGGGAAAACCAGCATGAGTCAGTCACCTAAGGTGGCTACCAGGTGCTGTCAGGAAAGTCTTTCTCTAACATAGATGAATTCCAGCGGTGCCCTCGGGGAGAAAGCGGAGTGTCTGTCTTGGTTTGTACCTTATGTTTTCAGAAATACAAATGATGTCTTGATTCTTGTCAGTAGGAAGGCATCTGAAGTCGGCAGCACAGTGGTGAAAGTAAATGGAGTTATTTAGAAGGTGCTTTTTTTCTTTCAGGAGAGGAGGATGAGGAGGAGCCTGAGATGCCCGTGGGCCCACGCCCACGCCCACTCTCGGAGCTGCACCTCAAGGAAAAGGCAGTGCCCATGCCTGAAGCCAGTGCATTTTTCATCTTCAGCCCCAGCAACAGGTGTGTGAGAATAGTGGGGGAGGTGGACTCTGCTCTCTCCAGGCTCCAGGACCGCCAGCTCACACAACTTGTGTGAAGAGAGGGACTGGTTTTGTTAAATATATTTATTCAGCATGTTAAATATATTATTCCACTGTACAGTCAGCTGGCATTCCTACACTCACTGTAGGTAATCTGCCCCTTATCTCTTTTTAGGGAAAAGAGTTCTGGATTCCAAATCAGAAGGCCTGTGTTTATTTTTCTCTTCATTTTTTGAAATACGTAAACCCTATTTCTAGTCTTTTAGTGATTATTCTTGGTAATTAGTAAGTCTATTTAACTTAAACTCTAAAGCTAACAAGATCTTTAACTTTGTGCAAGATATCCTTAACTCCTTGCAAAATAAAAGGAAGTTCAATTATTTTAACTCCTCTCAACCCCTCCTGCCTTACGTGTTATTGTTGATTAGTATTTAATCCTGAAGTTAGACATTATTGTCAATATCAGTATTATTATATAGGCAGTATATATTTGGATTTACATACAACTTACCAGTCCATCCTTCTGCAATCATGTTTTTTCTTCCTAAAGTACATTCTTTGCTTCTTTTTTTAAATTGCACTTTTTTTTTTACTTTTCAATTACAGTTGACATATAATATTATATTAGTTTCAGGTGTCCTAAAGTACATTCTTTAGAAGTTCCTGTAGTTCCTGTATGATAAATTCATTTGGCCTTTGTTTATCTATATATGTAATTGTTTTCATTTTTTATACTGAAATTTGACTATTTTATTTTATTCTTTAAGTTTTCAGTTTTCATCCATGTATTTTAGACATGTACACATGTTAGTTTTCATCAATCAGGTTTTTTTAAACTTATCTTTATTGTTGAAAGTGTTACAGATGTCCCCATTTTTTCCCCATTGATCCCCTCCACCTTGTACCTGCTCCCCGAAGGCCTTCACCTCAGTATTGTCTGTATCTATGAGTTATGCACATATGCATATAAGTTCTTTGGTTAATCCCGTCCTGTCCCCTCTCCTCCCTTCCCTTTGAGATTAGTCAGTCTGTTCCATGCTTCTATGTCTCTGGATCTATATTGTTCATCAGTTTATTTTGTTCATTTGATTCCACATTTGAGTGAGATCATGTAATAATTGTCTTTATCATTTTTTGCTCTTAAAAATAGTTTTGCTGTGTACACAATTTTAAATTGACAGGTTTTGTCCCTCAGCATGTTAGATGAATTATTCCACTGTATAATTAGCTGTTATGCCTAATTCCTACTATCATTTCTTTGTAGGTAATCTCCCCTTATTTCTAGCTGCTTTTACCATCTGTTTGTTGCCTTTGATGTGCAGATTTACTACCATGTGTCTAGACATGGACTTTTTTCTACTTATCTTGCTTGGAATATGTTATGCTTCCTAAGTGGATTTATATTTTTCTTCAGTTCTTGAATGATATTGAAGATTAAAATAATAATTGCTAATTCTTGAAAAATTGCAGCCATCACTCTAAATATTGCCCGTCCTCATTCTCTCTGTTCTCTCCTTCTGGTACTCTAATTAGACATATGTTAGACCTTCTCATCTGCCTACTCTAGCTCTTAATGAGTCTTGCATACCTTTCATCTCATCTCTATTTTGGTATGCTGGTAATTTTTTCAGCTATATCTTCCAGTTTCTTAATTCTCTCTTCAACTTTGTCTATGCTAAATTGGTTTTTATATTGACTGTTATATTCTTTTTTTTTATTTCAAGCAGTTCCATTTGTTGCTTGATTTTACAGATTCATCTGTCTATATCTAACACTTACCTATTAATTCATCATCTTTGTGATCAAGTCCTTTATTTCATTAAATATTTCAAATATAGTTGTCCTATATTTTGTTTCTGATATTTTTAATATTCAAAGTCTTTGGCAGGGGGGAGTCTAAATCACTTATTTATTTATTGTTTTTTTCTGATTTTCCACCTTAGTGGCTTATCTTGTATCTTTAATGATCCTTGATTGTTATCTCAATACCTCATATTAATTGGTGACCTTAATTACTATTGGGGCAGCTTTTTGCCAGATATTTCTGGCTTGAAATGAAGCTTCCTGATAGCAGTGCTGCTACTGGCATCTATCCTCAGGCAGCTCTGCCCTCCTGCCTACCTATCACACAGTCCCCAGATTGGAGGATTTGTTTGTTTGTTTGAAGGGGATGGTCATTGCAGACTCCTCTGAACTCTCATGAAACCAGAATTGTCTCGAAGAGCTTGTCCTTTCCAGCGTTTGGTGCTTCTGCAGCAGTAAGGTCTTTCAGAGCATTTAGTCAACCACATGCCAGGAGCTGAGGTCTGAGGCCTGGTTTCGAGCCCTCACTCTACAGGTTACATTTCTGGGCAAGCTTCTCCTTCTTGAGATTCATTGTTTTTATTTACCAAATGAAAATGATGATATCCCCCATATCACCTTTCAAGCCGTCACGATAAGATAGTACATAAAACACCCTTGGCATTGGAGGCTTTAGCACTTGTGGTACTATCAGTGTGAGCCCAGAGATCCATGTGTGTAGTAGTTCTTTGTAATTGTGCTGAGGTGTGGAATTGAACGATACACTATGAAGCTATCACACAGAGTAAATCGCCTCCGTAGAGTGTAGGTTCCGCCATCCTCTCAGCATCCACGTCACTGGGTGGCTCTGTTGTTCCCTATACATAAAAATATGAAGTAGATCTCAAAGTGGAGTGTGTATTTTTTAATGATGGGGAAAGAAGTCTCCCAACAAAAGCCAGTTGTTAAGGTCACAACAGTATTTGAAAGTTTAGAAATTCACAGAGGCCTCAGATGTAACCCTATAAAATGTCAAAGCTTGCTATCAGTGAAAGAGCTTTAGAAGGCAGCATTCTGTGCAGATGTGCCTCGTGGTGGGGGTGCCGGGGCTGCTGTCACCCAGCGAGTAAGACTTCAGGCTGAAGAACCCCCTCCCCCAACTGGCGCACCTTCTGCACACTGAGAGGAGCTGGGGCTTCTGACATGCATCTCTTCTCTCTCCTCCCCATGCAGGTTTCGCCTCCAGTGCCACCGCATTGTCAATGACTCGATCTTCACCAACCTGATCCTCTTCTTCATCCTGCTCAGCAGCATTTCCCTGGCTGCGGAGGACCCGGTCCAGCACACCTCCTTCAGGAACCATGTATGCATTCCCGTTAGTTCTCTGCACCCCTTCCTCCCGGGAACGTGACTGGGCCCACAGCTTCCGTCGCTGACCTCATCGTTCAGTCAGGAGCCCAACTCCAAATCTCATAGTCAAATAAACAGTTCTTTATGAGATTAAGGCTTTGGTAGAAATCATATAAGGACCACAAGTAAGAGAACATGTACCCAGATACCTCAGGCTGGCCTGATGGGCAAAGGTCAGGACTTTCATTGCCCTGTGGATGTCCCCTGGTTTCCTGTAAACTTAATAAAAAAATATCCACTGATCCTGACTTGCTCCCAGGATACTCTGACCAGTCCTAATCATGAGGGAGTCAGGAGCACTGCAGACAGCTGCCAATGATAAGGCTGACCTTAAATAAAAGAGAGCTTCTGTGGCCTCCTATGGAGTAGAACTAAACTTGGAGGCCCACTCAAGGCTCTGATGAACAACATTAAAATCAAAAATAAGCATTGCTGTATCTCAAAGCCTCAAAACAAATCCCAACCAAGTGGGCATGAAGACAGGGGCCTGCCAATCTAAAGGCATGCCACGCAAACCACTTGGTGGTCCTGCTTGGTTCAGAGCATTTTTACTGGGAAAGGTATTGGGCCTCGCTCCGATCCACTGAGAAGGAATAAAACGGGAAACCATACAGCCTGCCCCAGCCTGGGTGGGCCTCCCCTGGAGGATGCACCCTCCTGTGCCCCAGAGGACACACTCCCACCAACATGGAAAGCTGGCCAAGCCACACCAATGTCAGTTAAGCACTTTGCATCTTCCTGCAAAAGCAAACAAGCAAACCCTATTTGCTGTCCTTTTGACAAGTTGTTGTCTCAGTGGACTGATTTGGGTTTGTAAGGATTGGATTAATGAGAAAAGCATCAAGATGCTGTAGAGACTTGGGACCAGCGGAGGCCTGCCCTGAGCTCCCTTCACACATCTGGGGCCTCCATCCAGAGCCACCAGCTGCCTGAGGCCAGCCCGCTTCAGGGTCCAGTGCTGTGTGTGTGCCACTCAGCTCCTAACTTGTTTGCCTTTGTCTCCATGTGGAAAGGCTCACGTGGTGTCTGTCGTGGTTTGAAGCGATTCCTTTCCTGGTGAACAGCCACTGACCTCTCCCCCATCCTGCCTCTCCCTTCCCTCCCCGTTCCCACTCCGTTTCTCTTTGTTTTACAGATTCTGTATTATTTTGATATTGTTTTTACTACCATTTTCACCATTGAAATTGCTCTGAAGGTAAAGCCCACCCCTCCCCCTGCACCTCCTGTCCTCCTCCGGGGCACTAGCTCTCTGCCACTGTCTGTCTCTAACACACATGCACCTGTTGCTGTCCGTTCCCTCTCTGAGCCACTAATTCCATTGTGCTTATTTTTCAGATCCTAGGCAATGCAGACTATGTCTTCACTAGTATCTTTACATTAGAAATTATCCTTAAGGTAATGCAACCTGAGAAATGCATTCTCTCTGTCTCTTTCTCTATCTCTGCCCTGCCTGCCTGCCTCTTTCCTCTTGTTTCTTTTACTCTCAAGCCTGAAATCAGAAGAATTAGTGCCCCTGACATTGTGCTAGCGCCTTGCTAAGGTTCAGAAGCCAGAGGAACCCCACCCCCATTCCCACACCTGCCTCCTCCCGGCCTGGCATTTGGCTGCCAGTGTCACCTACTGGGCTGTCCTGTCACCAGGTCTGGCCCTGTGCCCGCCAGCAGTGCCCCCACACTCCTGCACATGCCCCACACACCGTCTGTGGGCAATTGATGACTGACCCTGCTTGGACCTCCTCCTGCCCTGAGGAGATGCCACACAAACTCCAGTGGTGGGGAAGCTCCGGGCCATGGCAGGGTCGCTTTGGCTACCTTCTTTGATGCCCATCATCAACTCCTCAGTCCTTGCAGCAGACATGTGGGCCCAACACAAGATTTGGGGCCAGACTCTCCAATGAGTTCTGATAGACAACTCTAGATTAGATCACTCCTGCAGCCTCGGTGACCTGCCAGAAAGCTTTGTGGCAATGCCCCTTGCCCTGAGGAGGGAGAGTTATTCTGGAGAGCTAAGTACAGGGGGTGAGAGCCAAGTGCTGAAAGAAGCTGGAGCACCCAGGCCCCAGGGCCCAGACATGAGGGCTCAGGCCGCCAGCAGCCCCAGGTGCAGGCAGCTCATCTGCAGAATCCACAGCCCGCCTCCGCGCAGCACTGGGATGAGGCACATTATTTCCAAGTTTTTTCTTATTATTTATATTAATTATATTAATACATAATTCATAGATTACTTATGTTTTATTTTATTCTGATTTCTAAGTTTACCCAGTATACTTCTGAGCCTCTAACCAATGCATCGCCACTCCAGTTCATCCGAGACGTAGGGGATTTACCCTGACCCCAAACAGCCCCCCACCGAAGGTCAAAGCCTCCCAAGGGATGCTCCTCCCAAGGGGCCAGGCTCCCTTTCCACCCTTCAGGTGGCTGGTGCAAACCAACGTCCAACCTGGCCCTGTGAGGGCAGCGCCAGCCCCTGCTCTTCCTGGTGGAACTGCCACTGCCTGACCCAGCCGGTCACGTACAGGACAAGCTCTGTCTTTTCCAGTTAGTTTGGGTTGGGCAGTTTTGTGCCTTTTTTTTTTTTTTCCGTTCAGACCCAGCTTCGGTCCCTGGTTCCAGCTAACAAGACTGTTGCTGGGGTTTTCTCTCTACTCAGCAGAGTGGATCCTCCAGGTCCCGGTTCTGGGGGTGAGGAGAGGGGCCCAAGGGGTGCTGGCTGCACTGGGAGGGGTGCTGCAGAGCCCCCTTCCAGGAGGAGCTGATATTTTCAGACTCAGGGAGGCACACAAAATCCCCAAATCCTCTCCTGTGACCAGAAGTTCTCAGCGCCCTCTGCAGAGCCTCCCTGGGGGTTTCAGTGGCGCTGTTGTGCCTAAACATTTCACAAACAGGAGTGAGAGCTCACTGCACAGGCACTGTCATGGCAAGACCTTCCTTGCCTTCCCCTCTGCCTCTTCTGCTCTCTACCCCGTGTGCTTGCAGATATAAATCCCAGCCCCAGCGCACTGCCCTGCACCGCCTTCCACGGGCCTCTGCCTGGCTGAAGGCCTGGCGTCCTGCCACGGGCACAGACAATGACAGTCATCAAGAGGGACATTTAGTCCCAGGAGCAGGTGAAAGACTGGGGGGGTTTGGCATTAAAGAGAAAAGGCTTGTAGGACACAACAGTTGGCCTGAACGATGCAAAGGCCTGTCACATAGAGGAGGGAGGAGCTGGAACCAGGACAAATGAGCAAAAATGATAAAAGGTGAGATGCAGTTGGGAACTAGAATTGCTGGCTCCAGAAGTGGTGGGTCGCCCGTGGCTGGACAGAGGGGCCTTCCTGCCCTTCCAGCTCAGAGTCAGTGGCCCTGTGTCCCGCTGCTTTTCTCTCTTTGGGCTGAAAATGCCCAGCAGTGGCTTTTCCCAAGCAATGCCTCTGACAAAACTGGAACCCAAATCAAAGAACAGAGCTGGTGCTCTGAGCCCAGTGTGCACCCAAGGGAGGCATGCTTTCCCCTGGATGCAGATGGCTCTGTTGGAGCTCAGAGCGTCCTCACAATACCCAGCACCTTCTCTAAGATGAGAGGGGGGGTGGCTAGGGAGGTGCTCAGCCTTCAGCAGGCACAGAGCACTTTGGTTAACATGAACCATGGGAGCCACCCAAGTCCGCTCTCCGGGGTCCCAAATCCTCACCGAGAGGGGCAGCGAGCCCCTCCAGATGGTAGCCTCTGGGAGAGTTCTCCGACTCTATTCCCCTGCCACCTTTTATATAACCTGCCCACTTCAAGAAACGATGGCAGGACACAGGTGTCTGCATCCCTGTGACTCCCTGTGGCAAGAGATAAATGGAAAGAATTAGGTTGCAAGAGCTATTTTTGCTCATTCCCCCTGTGTTTGCTTGGAACCGCTCTGCAGACGTGCTGCCCTGGGCATGCTCTGCTCCAAAGGGATGAACTGGACCCGGTGTCCAGGGAGCCGCTCGGCCTCTCAGCCAGCAGCTTCCAAAGCTTCCCTTTGGCTGATGTTTTGTGGCCCGTGGCCGTTCACAGCCCTTCACCTGGAAACCCTTAATTCAGGTCAACACAATTGGAAAGGCTATTTGCTGAGCACCTACAGTGGCTTTATACCAAGCTCTGAGAGAGGTAATAACAGCCAGTACTGATAATACTCATCAGTCCACATGTTCCCTTTTGGTTTCACGTGGTTTTTTGTACGTAGTATGTGCCTCAGGGAGGCAGGGAATCGTGCACCCACTTTATCGATGAGGAAACTGAACTTCCATTGTGCAGAAAGAATCCAGAATTCAAATCCAAGCTCTCTGAGCCCAGCATGCACACAGCACTGACTACCAGCAGGATACTGTTCTAAGTGATTTACATACAATAGCTCAACTGGAACTTGTAGCCCTATAGGGGAGATATTATCAGTCTCCCCATTTCTTAGATGATGAAACTGAAACACAGAATAGTTAGTAACTTGCCCAGGCCGCACAAATAAAATACAATAGGGTTGGGATTTAAACCCAGGTGGCCTGACTTTAGAGCCTGTGATCTTTAACACGCACCACACGGCCCCTCTGGACACAGCTCTGGCCCTTGAAGAACACACAGTCTAGCAGCAAGATGGCAACTGAGTTTAGAATGCGTGGCCCAGATCAGAGGCAGTTTGAGGGAGGCTCAGTGCCAGAGCTACTGGCAGATCTTCTCACTGGGCAGTAGAGGCCCACCTGTTCCAATCTGCCTGAGACTGAGGAACCCATTCTTTCAGAACTGAACTGGGAAGTCCCAGGGAACCAGGATGGTTGTGACCTTCCTGGGCACACCTCCTCCATCCAGATGCCTAGTGTCCTAAGCTGGTTCCGATGTCAGTGGAATTTTGAGAGGAGGTTGGAAAACCTGGTCAGCATAGCATCAGCAAAGGGCCCCTCTGGGCTGGAGCCACGGCTATGCGACAAGGAACAGTAGAAAATGGGAAAGGGCTGGCGGCCTGATTTGAAAGGGCTTCAAATATAGGATTGAAGAGTCTGGCAGTGCCTGCTAGGTAGGAGACACTGATAGCCCCTGGGCTTGGGATTCTTTGGTGGTTGTATAAATGGTTGCAGAACCCTTTTCTTGACACTGTATCTCCTTCTCCAGTCTTGCCACCCCCCAGCCCTCTGTCCCCTCACTGCTCTTCGGGGTGCTGTGGGAGGGCAGGGTGGGGGGTCTCTGGAGCTTGGACGGGCACCACTCATGCGGGTGTTTCTCTGTGCCTCCCTGCAGATGACTGCTTATGGGGCTTTCCTGCACAAGGGCTCCTTTTGCCGGAACTACTTCAACATCTTGGACCTGCTAGTGGTCAGCGTGTCCCTCATCTCCTTTGGCATCCAGTGAGTAGGACCCCTCAGCCGTGAGGGCATGCAGCCAGGAATGGGTGTCAGGACATGAAGAGTCTGCAGGGCCCCCGCACCCATCCATGGATCTGCGGTGTGAATGGGGTGGGGCCTCTGACTGTACAACACGGCAGCTTTGATTTCTTGTGCCCATGTGGTCCTCATGGTGTGACACTTGGGGTGTGTTGATCCCGCAAGAACACATATAAATGCCTGGAGCTTTCCGTGGCAGGCAGGGCCAGGCCCCGTTATAATGAGAAGAAAGGCTCCAGCGCCTTCCTGTCCCTCCACCATGTGCCCAGGGCCTTTGGGTGCCCTCAGCTCCAAGGGCCTGTCATTGCCCTGGTCTGCCCTGGTGTCCGGCCCATTCCCCCTCCCTTCCTCTCTCCTCTCCATTCAAAGCACCTGGTGAGAGAGAGAGAGAGAGAGAGAGAGAGAGAGAGAGAGAGAGAGAGAAAAGGAGGGTTCTCAATCTTGGCTACACAGTGAATCACCTAAGTAACTTTTAAAAAGACATGTGCCCCAGAGTTTTTTATTTAACTGTTCTGGGGTTCAGCCTGGGCTTTAAGATTGTTAAAAGCTCTCCAGGGGTTCCACCGTACAACCAAGTTTGCAAACTTGCTCAGGTTTAAAAGAATCTGATTACAAGTTTCTCTCACGTTGTATCAGCTAATAGTGCTAATCCTGCCCTTTAACTTCCCAGGCACTTTCACCAACATTCCCCTGTGATCCCCACACAAACCTACAAGGTGGGCAGGGCAAGTGCTGTTATCCCCAGTTTATAGACAGCAAAACTGAGGTTCAGGACATTGTGAGACATAGCCAAGGTCACACTGAGGGCAAAGAAAACGACCCTGAGTCTCCCCTCCCAAGGGTGTTTTCAAGGTCAGCCTAGGAAGCATGGACCCACCACCGTCTGTCTGCAAGCCTGCGGGTCTGGATTCTAACCCAGCACTACCACGAAGTCACCGTTTAACCTTGAACCAAGGACTCCCTGCTTTAGTCTGTGCTTTTCCCATCTGACCTTTAAATCCCTCCCGTTGTGATTCAGTGCAAACTGGACTCCCTCCCTCAGATACCTTATAGATAGGGATGTCCTTTGAATCCTTTGGAATGAAAGAGCTGAGAACCAGAGAAATCAGCTCTCTCTGCTGCCCCCCCCCTGCACCCCCTCCTCCCCCGAGCACATCAGCCTGACCACCTGAAGAATGAAGTTAGCACTTACCTGCCTTGTGCGTTGTTTAGGTCCCAAGGTGGGTCTAAGGCTCTCCGAAAGCCAGAGGGATTATCTCAATCAGACAGTTAGCAGTAGAGTGTGAGGGTTAGGACACACCTCAGAGTTGCTCCCCGTGCTGACGAGCTGGTGTGGTGAACAGGCCGCCTGGGCTGGTGGGGGCTGGGGCCCTGGGACCTCCTATTCGTTAGGGAACAACAGTGGCCGGAGGTTCCTGAAGTTCTTCAAGGTGTGCAGGACCTGCTAGATAGAACCCATTCCTCCTGACTGCTATGAGCCAGAAGTTTTACATATAAGTGTACGGGGCAGCCACCTAGGACATGTTTAGAGATGAGCATGGTATCTCCCGCCCACGCCCTCCACCTCTTGCCATCCGCCTGAAGCGCCGCCATTTGTGTAGTGTTTCTTCAAGTTCAGCCATGTCTTCCTCAGCCCTCATAATAAAGCTGCCATGTATTCAGTTCATACACTAGACCACTCACACCTCACTCAGTCCTTGCAACAACCTTACGAAGTGATTACTACCCAATTTTACAGGTGAAAAAACTAGGGCCCAGAAAAGTTAGGGCATTGATCCTCAGTGACGCGGCTGGTGTGTGGCAGAGCTGGGTTAGACCCCAGGTCTGCGTGGCCTGCGCTGTGTCTCCGATGGCTGTAAAGGCCCCTGGGTGACAGGTGATGTTGCTATTGAGTCCTGGTGAGTTGCTTTTCATATTACTCACCCACAGGCAGTCCGGGCAGGCACGCCTCAGGTCCTCATGGGGTGGGAGCCGGGAGTAGAGAGTAGAGAGGGTCCCACGATGAGAAAGCCCCGTCACATTAACAGGTTTGCTGGGTTACCTGCAAGGACACTCCTCACCACATTTTCTGCTGCTTTGCCAAAAACACAAGAAGCTCACTCCCTGCCCTGCTTCTCTCCCAGGTCCAGTGCAATCAATGTTGTAAAGATCTTGCGAGTTCTGCGTGTACTCAGGCCCCTGAGAGCCATCAACCGGGCCAAGGGGCTAAAGGTGAGAGGGGGACTGAGCGGGAGCCACCAACACCCCCACACACACACCCCCACAGCAGCAGCCAGCCTGTGGGCTGCAGCGGGGAGCTAAGCTGTGGTGAGGGGTGGGCTGCAGGGGGGAGGTAGTGTGGGGTCGAGTGGCTGCCCTGTTGGAGCCTGCACTCTCCTGCTGCTTCTCCACTCCCCCTTTAAGAACAATGACAGGCAGCCACTCAAAATCTGAACTCCTCAGCAACACTTCTGCAAAAAGGAGACCCACACACAAACCCAGTGCCCAGATGGTGATGAGGTCCCTGTATTCCTACCCTAGGAATTAGGAAGAGAGTGGGGTTTATGTCCCTGTGGTTACCTAGAGCCCAAAGGGGCCTTTGTGTGCCACTGGGCTCCCTCCCATGTGACGCTGGGAAGGGGAAGGTGCTTTGCCTCTTTGAGTCTGAGTTCCTCACTGTGGCCAAGGGCCTGCCGTGCTGCCTCCTTGGAGGGGCCTGTGCTTTGCCAAAGAAGCCCAGGCTACAGGCATTTCCCGACACCACTCCCCCGCCCGCCTTCTCTCCATCTGCAGCATGTGGTCCAGTGTGTGTTCGTGGCCATCCGCACCATCGGGAACATCGTGATTGTCACCACCCTGCTTCAGTTCATGTTCGCCTGCATCGGGGTCCAGCTCTTCAAGGTAAGACCTTGGCTCTTCCTTCTCCTGTCAGCGTTCCTAGGAAGGGGACCTGGCACATACAGCCAGAAGAGGACCGTGGCCTGGGTCAGGCTTGGGATGAAGGTCACCCTGCCCTCAGCTCCCAGACCAGAAAAGGGACAGGCTTGGAAGGAGGCATTGCCCCACCAGGCAAAGACCCTTTGGCCTCTAGGTGCTGCCTGCCCTTCAGGTCCTGCTCCTGCTTCTGGCAGTAAAGGGAGACAGACTCCTATGCTCAGAAACCTCCGTGTGAGGCACCTGCGTAAAACCTGCAGTGGTTCCCTTTTCGGCGGCATCAAACTGCCCTGCCTCTATCCACGTCCTCTCTCACTGCTTCCTGAGAAGCCCCCCAGGTCCAGGGAGCTCAGTGTCCTTGGTTTCCACTCTTTTCTGCCGTAATCCTTTTATCTCTGTGCTTCTCCCATTGGGAGCATTCTTCCCCCCTCTCCTACCCACCAATTAAACTTCCACTGATTTCCTCCCACCCAGTCATCCCTCCAAGCCCAGCTCCACCGCTCTCTTCCCCAGGAGACCTCCTTCAGAGTCCGGCACTCACGATTGGAGCTCCCTTTTTTGAATTCCAGTGGTTCTCGGGTTCTGACTGCTTTATATCTGTGACTCAGGTCTGCCCACCTAGACTCTGCTCCCCTCACACTTGTTGTCCCAACCTCCCTAGCATGGTGCTGGGATGATCATTTCTGATTAATTCATTGATTAATGAACATCTCCAACCCCTTCCTTCTTCTGCCTTCCAGGGAAAGCTCTACACCTGTTCAGACAGTTCCAAGCAGACCGAGGCGGAATGCAAGTGAGTGCAGGCTGAATGCAAGTGAGGGCGCGGGAGCCAGCGCCCAGGCTGGGTAACTCGGGAGGTTGGTGGCTTGGTGTGAGAGGAGGGACAGCCATTCTCCCTCAGATAGCAGTGGGGCTGGACTTTTACCCAGGGATAATCTGATCCCACAGACATAACATACCAGGTTCTCCCCACTGAAGGTCCTGCCGATGGCTAGAACTGAGGGTGTTAAGCCTAACTAGTTCCCTCCCACCCAGCATGCCAAGAGTCATGTGGATCAGGTGTGAAAGGAGATGAGCGACCCCCCACAACTAACTTTCTCCTTTCTCAGGGGAAACTACATCACGTACAAGGACGGGGAGGTTGACCACCCCATCATCCAGCCCCGCAACTGGGAGAACAGCAAGTTTGACTTTGACAATGTCCTGGCAGCCATGATGGCTCTCTTCACCGTCTCCACCTTTGAGGGGTGGCCAGAGTGAGTATGCAAATCAAGGCCTGATACCAGAGGCCAGGACATGGTCCTCACACGCGGTCCCTAAGTTTTATTACTGTCCCATACTCCTTCCAGAGGTCACTTATCAGAGTCTTCCCTCCCCCCGCTTCCAGGAAGTCTGACTGTGTTTCTAGAACAATTTGTAGGCCATCATCACTGCTGAAACACACACTTTTCTTTTTCTAGAGATGTCAACATTTCAGAAACTCTAACCAAAAATGAGCTTCTTTTAGTTCTCCTTCCCAGTCTCAGAGTGAGGCCCTAACAATAGGGGTCTGTGGTTACCCTCATGACACCTGGGAGTGGGGTGTGGGGAAAGTTTCTCCACTGTGGGCCCTTGAGTCACCACAGGATTCAAGATCATCATCCCCAGCGTGCACTCAGTGCTGGTGAAGATGGCAGAGCTGTCTCTGTTTTATGAGACTCTACCCCAGCCTCCGTAGAGAAAGTGTGTTGATATTTATAGTGGAAAGTAAGAAAGGGATGGAAGCATGAGTCCAGACTTCGCTGCAGAGGCAGTGTCTTCATGCCTAAACCACCAGCTGGTCAGCCTTTATGCTGTATCACCCTTACCAGGCAGCTTGTCCATCTTGTGCTCTCTACATCTTATACAGACACCTGCTCCCCCACTTTTGTATTCCAGTGAAATTATCATCTAACAGTCAGAAAGTTCTACATATTTTAAGTCAACAATAGTACATGATCTTAGATAAGAGTCACCATTATTATATGGTAAAATATTGATAATACCTGGAGGATAACCAAGTACTATGCTGGGTAAGAAGAAGGGGAAGAGGAGAACAAGCATGATGGACATAGAGCCCAGGCCCCAATGGATGGCACACACATGTAAACCCCCAAGTGTAAAGCCAAACCATTGCTGATGATCTGAATAAGCCTGGGTCCTTTGTTGTCTACTCTTTTTATCTAAATGGGTGTTTGATCTCTGATAGATTTATGTTCATTGTAACATCCTCTGAGTCTCTGTCAGTTTGCAAAGCTATTTCAATATTTACCAATATTTATAGTATTTGAAATCAATGTCCATGATTCATATTACATTAAAATATTACAATAATTTTGACAGTTTCAGAACACCTTCATGTACATTATATCAACTATTTTGCCAGTTAGGAAAGTCAGGAATTATTGTTTTCATTTTACAGATGAATAATCTCAGGCTCAAAGAGGTTAAGTGATTTGCCCAAGGTCACAAGGCCAGTAAGTGGCATAGCTGGGACTTGAACCCAGATCTTCTGACTTCCAGGCTAGAGCTGTTTCCAGAACCCCTGAACTCCTTAGGAGCAGCAGTGCCATCATTCCGCAGAGGTGGCACTGCTTCTCCAGTTCCCTCTGTAGGACCTGTCTCCTCTTCCAGGCTGCTGTACCGCTCCATCGACTCCCACACGGAAGACAAGGGCCCCATATACAACTACCGCGTGGAGATCTCCATCTTCTTCATCATCTACATCATCATCATTGCCTTCTTCATGATGAACATCTTCGTGGGTTTCGTCATCGTCACCTTCCAGGAGCAGGGAGAGCAGGAATACAAGAACTGTGAGCTGGACAAGAACCAGGTAGCTTCCTAGAAAGGAGAGGACTGAGGCATTGAGGGGAAGTAGGGCCACATGAGGAATGACAGCAGTTGGCCCTCCCAGAAGAGAGGCTGTGGTCAGGAGAGAGATCCATATGGATACTAAGATCATCTGTCTGCTCCTGTAAATGAGAATGGGGCTCCCCAGTCTTCTGGAGGAGACTGAGCAAAAGAAATTCTAACCCCAGATCTACCAAATGCATTCATTCAGCCAACAATTATTCATTAAGTATCTACTTAAGGAGACTCTGTGATAGACTTGGGGGAGGGGGGTGTGAGGGGGTGAAAACCTTGTGCCCTATCTAGAAGCTGACAAATTAGAAAGTGCCCATGGTAGGTTAGTCCCATTGATAAAAAGGAAAGAAACTAGAACAGTGAGGGACTGAGAGTTTTGAGGGTTAGGAAGAGCATGGCATTAAAAAACCACTATTAAATGGTTTCTCAAGTAAAACCCAGAGGCCTGTGCATGAAGTAGGGGCAGGAGAGAGGCTTAAGTAGGAGTGCTGTGGTAATGCCCAGTACCATGTTATACTCTCTCAGACTATGAACAAGAACTGGCAATTGGTGAGGAATGAGGCTGTTAGGGTGGGCTGCAGTGTACAGTCACCGAGGTCAGGTGCCCAGCCATGTTCCCCCATGGGAAGAGTCCATGCAGTAATATACCCCTCTGAGTGACTTCAGGTCTGCTTATGGAAAGGAGCATGGCACAAGACACTCAGCTCTACCCGTTAGGCAAGCTGAACCCCTCAAAGATTTTGATGTCAACATCTTGGGTTGAGACTCATCATTCTGGCTGCTGTATGGACTTTGGGTTGGTAATAAGACAGGGAAGAAGGAGACCAGTCAGAAAGTTTATATGAAAGGTGATTAGACCCTCATCTACTACCAGGTTAACAATAGTAGAGATGAAGAGACTAGGAGGAAATAAGGTGGATCAGGCTTAGAGACTGGATATGGGGGCGGGTGTGTGTGTAAGAGAAGAGGCTAGAGTGACCCCCCGGTTCCAGACTTGGAAATTTGGGCACAGTGCTAAGAAATTCTGGGCACAGTGATAGGCACTTTGCTGGAGTCCCAAGAACCTAGTTAGCCCAAGATCTCATCACCATCCATGATCTGGGTCTTCTGATCTGTGGACACTGGTAATAAGGAAGATTGGTTGAGGACAAGAAAGAAAAATAGAGCAGACAAGTGCTCCAAAGAGAGTATGTGGCATAGGAACTAAAATGCCAACTATGTGGCAGCAGTGTAGTAGGCATTGGGAGTTGAAAGGAGACACATACTCCTCAGCTAAGCCTAATAAAGAGATTAACTAGAAGATATGATCTCCTTGATTAAGGGAGAGAAAAATCTAAAAAATGTTCAAATAATACCTCAAACTTATAAATGAGCTAGAGCAATAAATTATTCTCAGATTCCCAGAGAACGCTACCCCTCAGGGATATAGTTTCATCAATATCCCACCCTCCTCTGCACATATCCAGGTAACTAACCACACTCTCTCCCCATTTCCGCCACCCCCCCCCAACTACCTCCCTCCCAGCGTCAGTGTGTAGAGTATGCCCTCAAGGCCCGACCCCTGCGGAGGTACATACCCAAGAACCAGCACCAGTACAAAGTGTGGTATGTGGTCAACTCCACCTACTTTGAGTACCTGATGTTCGTCCTCATCCTGCTCAACACCATCTGCTTGGCCATGCAGGTTAGTCCAGGGGGGCCCTTGATCCCTTGATGCCTACATGGGGGAGAGTGCTATGGGAGGAAATGGAGTGCAAAAGGGCTGCACAGGCATCTCTGGTTTGTCACCTCCCTGGTGGCCAAAGGAGGTTGAAAGATCAGAAGAGCTGTCCTCTTCTCCCAGGTAGAGAAAGACAAGTTCTCTTTCTCAAGGATGGGCTCCTCTCTGGGACCCTAGGAATCCATAGCCCCTAGGTTGGAACAAATGGAGAGAGTGGAGGAAATGGAGAACAGAGGGTGAGCTCGAAGTGTTCATTATGGTCAATAAGACATGGTGTGTGGAAATTGATTCTACATCTACCTGTCTTCAGGGAGATCAGCTCATGCTAGTGCTCTTTTGAGTGCCAGGATTCTCCATAAAGTTGTCATAACCAATCAAAGCAGGAACGTAGAACTCTGCCAACTTCTGTTTTTGGAGATGGCAGAGAAAGAAAGAACTTGTAAGATTTCCTGAATCCACTTGACTGCCCACAGAGAACTGGATGGCCTTCCAGGAAGTGGATGGTTCAAGGAAGACCTCTGTTGAGATGAGGGTGGTGAGGAGTAGGGATATCCCTGCCTCGTTTTCACAGTTCTTCCCTCCGCTCAGCACTACGGTCAGAGCTGCGTGTTTAAAATCGCCATGAACGTCCTCAACATGCTCTTCACTGGCCTCTTCACTGTGGAGATGATTCTGAAGCTCATTGCCTTTAAACCCAAGGTAAGCCTCTGAATAAAAGACATCTGGTGTGCAGGTACTAGAGGGATGGAGTACCAGTATCGAAAGAAGGAGAGTGAGGGGCAGAAATAATCAGTGAAGGGCCATATCTTCTCTGATGATAGATAAATGCTCCAACTCCTAAACCTGCCAAGATTGGACCAGGTCAAGTCTTTGAAGTAGAATCTCAGCTCATGATCTGGACCAGGGGTCCTCAAACTACGGCCCGCAGTCCACATGCAAATACAAATATTGTATTTGTTCCCGTTTTGTTTTTTTACTTCAAAATAAGATATGTGCAGTGTGCATAGGAATTTGTTCATAGTTGTTCTTTTTTTAAACTACAGTCCAGCCCTCCAACGGTCTGAGGGACAGCGAACTGGCCCCCTGTTTAAAAAGTTTGAGGACCCCTAGACTCTGGACCATGGCTGATATGGACAGGACACAGATTCGCCCCTGAGCTGAGCCTTTCCATCCAGGGGAGGCAGATGATGCTCTTCCCTCTCCCATTTCTCACTTTGTCTCTGGCCCATCCCCCAGTACATCATCTAGAAGAAACTATGCAAACCAAACCTCTCCAGGCCCAGCACCCCAGATCCACTCAGGCCTCTGTTCTATCCTCCTCCCATTTCATCAACCACCAACCCCATTGTAAAAAGCCCAGCCAGGGCTGCATTTGCTCAGGGCTCAGTATTCTAGCCCAGTGGTCGGCAAACTCATTAGTCAACAGAGCCAAATATCAACAGTACAACGATTGAAATTTCTTTTGAGAGTCAAATTTTTTAAACTTAAACTATATAGGTAGGTACATTGTTATTAACTTAATTAGGGTACTTCTAAGGCTTAGGAAGAGCCACACTCAAGGGGCCAAAGAGCCGCATGTGGCTCGTGAGCCGCAGTTTGCTGACCACGGTTCTAGCCCATGGGGCCTCCTGTTCCCCACCTCAGAGACGACATCATTGCTCCCTTGCACCTTCCAGCACCTGAAGGGCAGTTACCTGCAAATGTCTATGCTTTGCTTCTTATAAGCAGCTCCTCAAAAAGAGTTTGAGAGACAAGAGTAGAACCCTTGGATGGATGAGGCAGGGTAGGGAAAGCTGGATTACCTATCACCTTGGATTATCTGTGCCCTCCTTAACCAGCCCACCCCATTGTCTTGGATAATGGAGGAGCAGGCTGGTTTGAGCAGCATCTTCTGTCTTCCATCCCTGAAGACCAGCCAGAATCAATGGCATCCACTGACCTGGGATTCACAACATGGGCAGCTACTTCTGAGGGAGGGTCTGTAACAACTCAGTGGCTCTCCTGGCTACCCTAACTCCTGTCGGAGAGCGATGAGAAGGAAAGATTTGGTTCAGAGAGAATTGTTCCATACGGACATGAGAAAACTCTCTGGCTTTCTGTTCCTTCTCTTCCCCTCCTTTGTTAGTTTCCCCAGATGCATCACAGATCAACAGAAGGCCAAAAGGAGGAGTCCCTGGCCATGTATTTTATTGCTATTCAAATGTGTACTTGTCCCAGGACTAACTGGGACAGGGGGTGCTCCTTGGCTCTTGGATCCACGTTCATTGACAAGCTATCCATCATCTTTTTTGAATTAATATTCAACCAGCATTTCTGGATAACCTACCATGTGCTACACATACCTCATTGCATGTAAACCTCAAAATGCCCCTGTACGATAGGTCTTAGCAACCCCACTTTAGGGAAGAGGGAAGTGAAGTTCAGAGCAATTGGGTGTAATATTAATTACACCAGTACTAATTAGCTTAACTGGGAACAGAATCTAACACCTCTGAGTTAAGGTCAGTGTATTTCCACATCAGCTTGTTAGCATCTTTCCACATCAAGTGTTCTGCTGGGTACATTTCAGAAAGAGGGAAACAACCTTTGAGATACGCCAAAAATAAGACTGACAATATTCTTAAAATGCTGATTTTTCTTTCCACTCAAAGAATGCCTAGGTGTTTTGGCTGATTTTCAGAGAATTAGACTCCTAATGAAGGTCATCTGGTGATAAGAATGGTGTTTTCCTGCTTCCTCCAGGGCAGCAATTATAACCTTTTCCCTTCCATCCTAGTCCCATTAAGGGACATAAATTTTTGCCCTGGCCTAGAGAAGACCACTGAATATCCCTGGCCACTTTCTGAAGGGCTCACAGTACCTCTGCCCACCTGTGGGCCAGGAGTACTGACAGGTTCACAGCCCACAGCGATATGACCGAGCGAGGCCAGGAATTCAGGATCATTGCCGAGTTGAGCTTCAATCTCAGATGGCAGCCCCTAGGTAGGGAAACTGGC
Source organism: Myotis lucifugus (assembly GCF_000147115.1). Classification (NCBI taxonomy): domain Eukaryota; kingdom Metazoa; phylum Chordata; class Mammalia; order Chiroptera; family Vespertilionidae; genus Myotis; species Myotis lucifugus. The sequence goes on along the minus strand of NW_005871146.1, from coordinate 2,019,097 downwards.
ATCACTTTCATCTAGTTTCATGAGACATATGGTTTAAATATTTCAAAGCCTTGAGTCATTTCACAATTGACTCAGATGTGTTTCTGATGATGCCTGACGCAATCTGCAGGGCCCTGCGGTGGACTTCCTGAATCAGTCTCACCAGCACGGGGGATGTATTGAGCAAACCTGCCCCAGGGTGCAAATGAAACTGACACCTGCAGGAGCCTCCACCTGAAAGACATTGTGCCCAAATCCTGCAGCTCTAGGAACGAGCCAGCCTCCCAAAACTAGCCAGCTGTGGTCTACAGCATAAAATGCTGCCTAGTTTCCTCAACCCCTAGTTGTCTATTGTGAGAATATGGGAAAAACAAGAGAGACTTTTCCTAAAGAAGAAAGAGAGCCATCCTGGGGCCATTTGCATTTCACCCGCCAGGGTCAGTCTGTAAAGAGAACGGGAAATGGACCCTTCCTGTGGACGCCTCTAAGTGTCTCCTGGCAGGAGAGGGTGCCGGTCACTGAACTGGCTGGCCAGCGAAGGTCGACCAGTTTGGAGGAGCATTGGGAAAGCAGGGCTCCCTGGATTCTTACTAAGTGATATTCTTCATTAAGGAATAGACTCCAGCAAAAGCCTCCCCAAACATTTCAGGCAGAAAACCAAACCAGAAACGACTTGTAGCTCTGGTGAAAATATCGAGCTGAATGTGCCCAAGAACCAGGGCTTCTGACAGTGACCTGAAGTTAATTCCCATTAGTTGAATTCTGTTGCACCTTATCACTCCCTGGATGATTGTTTATGGGTGATATGAAAGGGTTTACACTTGTGGGCAATCGCTGTAAAAGGACAGTTAGGCAGCAACACAGTCACAGCCAGGGAGAAGTGATCTCACGTTGCCACTACTTGCTTTTTCTTGTCCTTTTTGTCTCTGTGATTGGTTGGTTGGTCAGTCAGTCAGTTGGTTGGTGTGTGCTCTTGCTTTCATTGTCTTCAGGGCGATTAGTGTTCCCAAGTTCTTCATTTCTATCTATTCTCACCACTCAATGGAAAATGAATTACTCAAGTAAATCCCTGCCCCAAATTCAACTGCCCCACTCCTTAAATCCACACTTTGTTCCAAAAATACACAAAAACGATGGGTGAATATAAACCGGTTTAGAGCAATTCAGTCCCCCACCAAACCTCAGGGGCCTGAGTCTGCTGATGTCTGGAAGAGTGGGAAAGCCGAGACAGTAGGATTGATTTGAAGACCTAATGGCATGCCAAAGGAAGTCCCCTCCTGAGAGCAGAAGGCATGCCTGGGTTGGGGCAGAGAGCACCTGGGTCCTACTTGATTGTGCAGGACCAAGTTGGTCAGCATGAAAAACTGGTTAGCATGGTCTGAAAATAACTAAATAGCTGGGTTGTTTTCCTATCATGAACTGAAATTTGTCAAAAATGATGGATAAATATTTTTAAGATACACTTTATGATAAGCACTGAAAAATATACAATGCCCAAGAATAAATCTAACAAAATACGTCTCAAATCTCTACAAAGAGAACGATAAAATTTCATAAAGATGAATTAAAGAAAACTTAGTAAATGGAGAAATATATCATGTTCATGAATTGGAAAACCTAATATTATAAAGATGTCAGTTTTCTTCAAACTGATCCATAGACCGCACAATCCCAGTTAAAGCTCCAGGTTGAACTTTACCCAAGGTGGGAATAGCAGGAGAAAGGGAGCCACCCAACAAGAACTCTATGGCCAATCGGATGACCTTGGGTGAGTGGTCCCAAGGCTTCAACCCAGTTGGGCCGCTCAGATATCAGGAGAGGCAGGAACCTGCTTCTAGAAGCGGTGCCAGTCACGACACTCCACTGTCAGCAGGGTTTTAGTACCAAGAGTGATGCTGCGACTTGGTTGCCTGGGATTTGCTGTTGACAATGACTCAGCAAGGGTGAGGGCGTGAGGAGCAGCACAGGATGGGGCTCTGCCTTCCCCTCTTCACTAGAAGTCCATCTTCCCAGGAAAGGAGAAGCCCACCCAAAGAGAAAGTTTCTAGCCACTCTCCTCCCCCACAGGTCTGCCCGTGGTCATGGAGGGGTGACAGGCAGGAACTGCTATTTCTGAGACTTACCTCATTCCCAGTGGCTGCTGCCCGCTCAAGGAGCATGCACTGCTCACTACCTCTTAGCATCTCCCCAAGGGGAAGACTCTGGGGGGAGTTGACCTTGGCAGCTCTCTGGCTTTCTTCCAGCCTGAGAATAGTCTGGAGAGGTGAATGGGCCCAAAGTGAAAACACTCACTGACCTTCCTGGCCCCCTGTTTTCTTGAATAAGAGCAACTGAACCTCGGGACTCACCTTCCTGTTGTAGGACAAATTAGGGTCCAAGGGCATTTCCAACCTGAGGGATGAGTGAGGCCTCTAAGCCAGCACTATGTAATGGAGCGTTCTGCAGTAATTAAAACGTCCCATACGCCCTGGCCACGAAATAGCCACTAGCCTTCCGTGCCTAGTGAGCACTTGAAATGTGGCTAGTGCAGCTGAGGAATAGATGTTTTCATTTTGTTCACTTTAATTACTTCACATTTCTTGGGCTGCGCGTGGCCGACAGCTGCTGTACAGGGCAGCACGGCTCAGACGTGGCTTCTGCCCAGGACACTCCTGTAGCTGCTGCCCTCTGTCCGTCTTGGCTTCTTCAACCCATCTGCTTTGGCTTCATGAAACTGATGGTTTCTCTCATCCTCCCTACTCTTTCCCAGCTGGTAATTTTCTACCAGGAATCAACTCATGATAGTGGAAGCCATCTTGACAGGGCGAGCTAGCCTCTTGCCCTGGGGTCCCCAGTGCGGGTTTTCTCCTGAGTCCGTCCACTCTCCCAGTTGTCCCAGGATCCCCGCAGGCCTCGTCAGTGTGGAGGCTGTTCCCCTGTAGACCCTCCTCACCCAGTTCCTGAACTGGTCCGAGGAAGGCAGAGTGCCCTGGCAGGTGTGGTCTGGAGTTGGTCTTCCTGCGGTGGCTGAATGGGGGAGAGGGCTGTCCCTGGTGAGCACAGCCATTGGACTTCTGACCAGGGTTTCTGATTAGCATTTAGTGCCTCAGTGAAACTCAAACCTGTGAGCCCTCGCCCCTGCCCGGTTCTTACACATCCCTTCCCCAGGATGCAGTGCCTGGCCTTGCACACCCCAATTGCTGGACAGAGACTTGCTGCCTGATAGCTTTGACACCACTGCCAAAGTGGGCTCCGACTTCCAGCCATACCGCCCACTGTGCCTGGCCTCTACGGGAGGCTCCAGCCTGCCTCGCTGCGTGCCCTCTAAACTGTATGGGCTGACTCCTGCCACCTGCGCTCAGACAGGGGGGATTTGGCTAACATTTTATATGCAAGCTAACAGTGGGGTAGTAATTCAGCTGATACCCTATTTTCTCAGCTTTAGAGGCTTTTTGAAGTTCCTGCTATCTTTGAGGAATGAGGACATGAAACCTTGGAGAGCAGAGACAGAAAGCAGGTGGCGTTGGCAGCAATGGCTGATGCTGACAAACAACCCATTCTTCCTGTCCTCAGACTTGCCCTGAGATGCCCATCGGTGGCCCCTCGGTGCGTCCCTTGGCTGGGTGCAAGGGCTGAGCCATAGCTGGAAGGAGCGTGGGTAGTGAGATGCGGCAGCAGCAGCTGCTCAGGACCACAGAGGTCAAGCACTTTCTCTTTGTTGGGGTCACTCATCACAGCACTGGGCACAGCCTGGCTCAGGTCTCGCCGGTATATGCAGCAGCGCTGTGAGGAGGAAAAGGCTCTTGAGTGGGCCTCCTAGTGGTCAGCACTGTGAGTGCTTGAGCCAGGGCCAGTCTCTGCATCTTGAAGGTCTCAACCTGAGAGACAGTGTTGCTGGCCTTGGACTACCTGGGCACGAAGGCAGCCTTCTTCTTATTCCTAATTAGCATGTTAGTGCCTATCAGAGTGTGGGGTATCCCATGGTTCCCAGTGGTCCCAGAGTAATCTTTTCTCTGCATACAGTGTTGTTCTTAGGGAAGGCCTGTTGCCCTGCTTAGGCGAGGAGCCTGTGGGGACCCCCAGAGGGTGTGGTCAAGGTGGGGAGTCCTCACCAGCTGCCTCTTTTCACTGGGCTTGTGGCAAAAGGGACAGGTGAGGGCAGTCCAACTTCCCACGTGGACAGCATCAGGAAAGCTGGAGTGGGGAGGGCGCATTTTTCTGCAAAGACACTCTGCAGCTTAATTCTTGGTCTGCTCTGTCAGCTTTATCCATGCCTAGAATCTCCTTCCTTAAAGCTCCAGCATCAGGCTTCCCTTTGGCAAACAGCTTTCTTCGCGCAGCCTGAAGGCATCCAGCCCTCCCTCCAGCCAGCTCGGGCTTCTCTGGAACACCCATGCCCCCGTACAGATGCGAAGGGCACTCCTGAGGCTGAGGGTCCAAGTCATCCAGGCAGGAAGGCATTTTCTGACCCTGCATGAGCGAGCTGTTCCTGGGGAAGGGACCAGGGGCTGACACTCACCAGGAGGTGGAGGGCGGGGAGAACCCTTCTGCAGGTGACTCCACCCCAAGTCCAGCGGCAGATCTACTCATCTGACCCAGGAAATATCAAGCATTTGTGCCAACTGTGAGCCCAGCCCACCTTCCTACTCAGGCCAGGGAGTCGTGGTTTTCATTAACTTCCAAAATCAGGTGTGCCCTCTGTCCCCCAAAGAAAGCCAGTGGGGAGCATGCCAGCGGATAGGTCCCAAAATATTGCCAACTCTGACAGAAACAGAGGCACAGGACAGAGGGATGTGTTACCCTGTGTTAGACAAGCCACTAAGCAGCAGAGCGGAGAGGTCTGGCAACTGCCACCAAGGCCCTGAGGGTCAGCCTGGGCAGATGGAGTGAGAGGAACCGCAGGCCAGGGTGCCTGTAATGCACTGGGACAGCAGCCGATGCGCCAAGAAGATCACCGGCAAGATTCCCCCAGGCCAGGCTCCCTCCGCCAGGCAGGAGACACTAATCCCCACTCACCCTCTCATGAGCTGTTGAGAGAAATGTCCCTTAGAGCCCAGTGAAGAGCAGGAGAAGGAAGGAGAGAGGGAGATGACTAGCAGGAAGGGATGCAAACTGGGGCCACTGGCTCTTGTTGAAAGCTGAGAATCTTTTAGAGTCTTGGTGTGTTTTTACCAGATAATTACATCTCCTGCTAAAATCTACTTTCTCTCCAACTTCACCTCTGGCTCTAACTGTACCATTCACAGAAATTCCCCCTTCTAACAATTTTAAGTGATGCAGTAATTCTTGTGAGGCCATATGTATGATTGATTTAGTTTTAGAGAGAGAAACTCTAATTTGTTGTTTCACTTACTTATGCATTCATTGTATGTGCCCTGATGGGATTGAATCTGTAACTTTGGTGTATTGGGACAAAGTTCTAACCAACTGAGCTATCTGGCTTCATATTTTTACAACACAAATTTTATTTCATTTATTTGCTTAATCATCTACTGCCCCAAATTCCACAAAGAGAGAAAATTCTGGTAGATTGAGAACCAGGAAGCCTAGCTCCTACCTCAGCATCACCTTGAATGAGTTGGGGGTGGGCAGGGAGGGCATATAGTTCTACATGCACTGTTCTTTCCATGCCTCAGTTTCCATAACATAGGAAGACTGGCTTAGCAGACTATGGTGAGACCAGTGAGGTCATGTCTGCCTTAGTCCATTCAGGCTGCTATAACAAATACCACACACTGGGTAGGGTATAAACAACAAAAATGTATTCTCACTGTTGTGGAAGCAGGAAGCCCGAGATCAAGGCCCCAGCATGGTCGCATTCTCCCAGTTGGATAGCCGGTGCCTTCTTGCTGAGCCCTCATGTGGCGGAAGGGGCAAGAGAGCTCTGCGAAATCTCTTTTATACAAGCATGAATCCCATTCTTGAAAGCTTTGCTCTCATGAAGTAATCACCTCCCAAAGGCCCCACCTCCTAACTCCTCTGGGTGTCAGGATTCCAGCCTGTGACTTGGGGGGAGGTGGGGAGCAAATATTCAGACCGTAGCAGTGTCTGCAGGTCACTAAGGCTTCTGGGGAGAGTGCCATCTGGATGGAGTGTGTACTATGCACGAGCCCTCAGCCTGGGAGTCTGCACCCAGCTCTCTAACTCAGAACAAAGGAACTTTGCCTTCTGCCTTATGTCCTGCTTGTTCGTTTCCATTTTTAAATTGGTCTTTTTGCAATTCTGGTGTTCTGTCATCTCTCATCCTGAGCTCATGCATGCTACCCCTTCCTGCAGATGTCTGCCTCTCACTGTAATATATTTCTAGGGCTCATCTTAATGCATCCTTGAAGTCCAGTTGTGCGAGGACAGATATAAACCATGCTGCTAATGCCTAAATCTGCCACTCACCCTTTTCTGTGACCAATGCCACCCATGACTGGGCTTCCCAAGATCTGAGCCCAGTTTTTCACCATTTCCTCTCTTTCTCTGTAAGAACTCTTGACTATATGCAGTTTGGCTAGTGTTTTGCTGCAGCCTAAAGTTAACCAATAACCCACAAATATTGTGGTGAGCTTCCAACGCACCAGGCAGTGTGCTTGGTACCAGGGACACGATGGGGACTACAAGCCGGTGAGCCCTAGTGTGGGTTCTAAGAACAGACTTCCCTGACTCTGGCCCACACTTGGGTCTTGTAGAGGCCCCACTTCACCGTCACATTCTTCCCTAGGAAACTTGCTATTCAGCCTGGTACTCCTATTCCTATTAAAAATAAGTGATGAATAATTACATTAGCCAGTTTTGTATCAATTCTTAAAATTAAGTAACATTCAGAAGCAAGGAGGGAAGAAAGTAATATATAGGGTGTCACAAAAAATGTATATACTTTGAGTAATTATAAAGGCAGTGCTTATTAAAATACATTTCATTTTCAGAATTGAGCTATCAGTTGTTAAAATGTATATACATTTTGGGGGGACACCCTGGATATTGTGTCTGTGAAGAATCAGACATTATCCATTCATGATCTCAGTCAATCTATAAGACAAGTAAAATGGTCTTTAGGAAACTGGAGAGCAGAGAAAAAAGCTAAGTACTGGGTCCAAAACCAAAGAGCCATTTTTGTTGTCATTGTTTTGGGGGATTTTCATGCAGGTTTAGGCGATTCAAAAGCCAAGCTTTTTAACTACACCCTCGTTGAAACAATGAATGTGAGCAAACTGATAGGTTGCTTTGCACTTAGTGGGTCCTCAGCAAGTATAAGCAAACCAGAAAGCAAGCCATTCTCAAGTAGCAACTCTATGGAAACTAGTAATAGTCACTCCCTTCTTATGTCTCTCCACCTCCTCTGAGGCCCCATTCTTTGGCCCATATGTTCTCCTGGATTGGTCTGCACTTTCTGATTTCCTTTCCAATATGAAGTGACAGGTACTTTGAGGCTATGGGACAATCCCCTGATAGGTGGGTTCAGGAGAGTGAAACAATATAACCTAATGTACCCTGCTATTTACGTGTATGTATGCACACACATGCATATACACACGCACACACGCATGCATGCACACACATATACACATGCACTTGCCGTGGAAGACTTTCAAGTTGCAGAGACAAAAATTAGATTGCTGAGTTTCTTGAAGGCAGAGACTGTTTCATATGCATTTTTGTGCCATGAGAAGCATTCAGTGAGCATTTAACGCATGCATGAATGAATGAATGAGAATTATAGAACTAAAGAACAAGGTAAAGTGTCAGAATATTAATGTTAGAAAACACCATTAAGATCATGGATCTTTCAGCACCACAGAAATCTCTACACATTCCTGTTTCTAGAGGCAGCTGTGTTGGGAATGCTCCTTTACACTGAACTGAACGGCCTCTATGTAATTTCCACTCATTAGCACTACTTTTTCCTTCTTTTCTTTCTATAGTTTTTGAGCACTTCTTGATGATGTTGAGACATGGTAGCATCTTTACAAGGCTCATGGTGTCATGACACCAATAAAAAAGAGGTTACAGAATAGGCAAGTGCCATGCTGGGGGATGGGTTACCACAGGGAGAGCCGTGGGGGAAGAGGCAACTGTTTGAGAGAAGGAGGTCGGGAAGGTGCCGGTTAAACTGAGCCCTGGAGGTTGAACAGGAACCAGAGAAGAGCATTACAGGCGGAGAGAAAAGCAAAGGCCCTGAGGCAGGGGTGAGCTCAGCTTTTTCTGGGGCCTGAAGCAGTGAGTGAAGAGGAGGTGTGGGTTGGGCCAGAGTGTGCAGGCCCTTCCGGACTAGTATGGGGTGTGGATGTACTCTCACTGCCCTCAGAAACCACAGCAGCAGGGGCCTGAAGTGGGGCATTATACAATCTGATTGTGGTTTTGAACCAGCGTGCTGAGTGCTGGTGAAGAATGGGAGTGTGGTGATGGGGGAGCAGTTCAAGCCTACTGTTCCTCTAGATCAGTGATGGCGAACCTTTTGAGCTCGGCGTGTCAGCATTTTGAAAAACCCTAACTTAACTCTGGTGCCGTGTCACATATAGAAATTTTTTGATGTTTGCAACCATAGTAAAACAAAGACTTATACTTCTGATATTTATTTTATATATTTAAATGCCATTTAACAAAGAAAAATCAACCAAAAAAATGAGTTCGTGTGTCACCTCTGACACGTGTGTCATAGGTTCGCCATCACTGCTCTAGATCCAACACAGTAGCACCTGCAGCATCAGGTGTCTGTAACTGTCACCGCATGAGCAAAGCCAAGCCAGCCTCTGCAGAGGCATCCCTGGCGGCCCCACCCCCTCACTCCTAGAGGCCACTTTTGCCCCCTGCATCATAGTGGTGCCCTGCAGGATCCCAAACACCCCCTAGAGCAGTGGTTCTCAACCTTCCTAATGCCGCGACCCTTTAATACAGTTCCTCATGTTGTGGTGACCCCCAATTTCATTGTTACAAATTGAATATAATTAAAACATAGCGATTAATCACAAAAACAATATGTAATTATACATGTGTTTTCCGATGGTCTTAGGCGACTCCTGTGAAAGGGTCATTCGACCCCCAAAGGGGTCACAACTCAGGTTGAGAACCGCTGCCCTAGAGGGCAGTGCACTCCCCACACTCAGAACCACGGCCTTAGGCTAAGGTAGGACTTTAGCCTCTTATTTAGTTTTCCTTGAAACCTCTTTATCCCAACTCTTAAGAAACCAGTGTCTCCCACCATCCATGGAACCCCCTCAGCCCAGAAACTCGGCAGGGAAGGGAAGGAGAGGAAGGGAGGCTGCAAGGGGACGCCAGGGAGCCAGTCAGCCAGCCCGGCAAGGGCGTCAGCCTGACGGAGGAGCTGCGTGCTGCGCCAGGCAGCCTGTTTCTCAGCAGCCTGTTGGTGAGTGGGCATCACTCTGATTATTATTTACTTGTGGAGTGCCCACAGGGTACCTGTTGGAGCAGCGCAGGCAGACAGGCATAAGTGGGCTTTGTCATGGGGCCTCCCGCCTGCTCTCGTACCCAGGGATTTGCATATTGTTGCAACACTGTGACAGGTTTCCTTCTTGCCTGGCACTTGAGAGCTTAAAAGTCACTATGAATAATAAAAAATAATTATATGACTTGCATAAAGCCTTGTGTGGGAAGGGTAGTATTAGCTATTACATTTAATTATTTAATGTGGAAAATTATCCACACTGTATAAAGAAGCCCGATGGGAAAGTGCGCTGGTTCCATCTCCATTCCTGCCGCTGAGAAAGAGACCCGACCACACCAAGTCTGGGAGGGGAAGAGGGGTCCCCAAAGCTGCGGAGCTGTGTGCAGCCCTGACCCACCAGAACGGAGGCACTGCCAGTGCTCCCACCAGTGCTGCGGGGAAGGGAGGGGCCATCTAGGATGCAAGCGGGCAGCCTGGCTCGAACCCTGCAGCAGTCACAGGAACAATCCCAGCCACCAGCAGGCACCGCACAACCCTCGGAGGGGGTGCACCGTGGTCCCTCCATCTGCCGGGAAGGAAGCAGAGGTTGTGGTAACATGCCTGCACAACTCAAGGCTCTCCTCTGGAAGTGAGGACAGTTGCTCATTTCGTTCACATTTTGTTCAGTAAAGTGGGTGCAGATTGCATCTCTCATGATCGCAGTTGGGTCACACCTGCCTTTGCTAAGTAAGGGTGTGCTCATCAGGTCAGAAAGGGCCTGGAGACGGTAGATGGGGCCTGCCAGGTCTGGCTTTGGAATACTGTCCCAGAGTCAAGGGCAGCTGGACTGGACAGGAGAGGATTTGAGACAGGCAGGCCACAGAGGCTGCACGGGCCAAGCTCCTTGGCTGCTCCTCCCGTCCTCCCACTCCCAGGGCCGCCTGGTCTCTGCCTTCCCTGCCTCTCCAGAGTGTCATGCGGTTCATTTGACTGTAAAGTTGCCTGTGTACCTTCAGTGCATCTGCTGGCCTTGCCCGCCCCAGGGGTAGGTCCATGCAACACCCTATCCTGGAGGAGTCCTTTGCACACATCAGCTCATGGCTGGCATTAGCCTGGAGCACCTGCAGCCTACTCGGTGCAGACTGAGGCAGAGAATGAACCTGCTAAGGTTCCCCAAGATGCTTAGTCCATAACCAGCAGTTTTCATCTGCTCCCAGAGGAGAAGACCGAAAGTGCCAGGTTTGGCCGTGTCTGCAGGCCCACACCTGGCACACCAGGCACCTTGTAAGCACTCATTGATAATATAAATGAATGAGGGCCTTTAAAACTTTCCTGGGGAGGGAAAAGCTTAGTTCCAAAGGCAAATGGAAGCAGATGATGTCCAGTTCAGAGTTTACATTCCTATAAAAATTTTGAGAGCAGCCCCCATCACCACCACCACCTGGGCCCTCAGCAGAGAAGGCCCCAGGCCCTGACCGCACCCCCTGCCTGCTCCTGCCCTCTGTCCCTGCTGCCCCAGGCTGTCTGTGCAGTGTGAGCCCTCAGGCATTTCTGAATGAATACATCGCAGGGAGGGAGCCGACAGACAAGGCAGAGATCCTCGCTGCCTCCCAGGCGGCCAGGGCCGGGAGCAGCTGTGTGCTCCATTATGCCTTCTCCATGAGACACCGCTAATTTCCATGATTACTGTTATGCCTAAATGGCATCCTAATGTAATACAATTTATATTATCTCTGCTTGGTGTCAGTTACCATTGTGTTCCAGGATGTTCCCTGGCACTGACTCTTCACAAATGTAGAGACTTCGCCACTGCGCCTCCCCCAGCTGCATGCAGCTCTTCTCCCTGTTCCCTCAGCCCCGCCCATCCCTCCGCTCCACAGCCTGGGGCCCAGGAGAGATCAGTGTGTCCAGGACCTGGGCACTGCCTCCCACCCACCACCAACCCCTCTGCTCAGCCTCCTGACGCAGATGTTTGCTCACTCACGCGGGGCTCTGTCCTCTTTCAGGAACCCCTTCCCTGGGTTAAGTACAAGTCATTTTTCCCCCCTCCCGTGCATTTTAGGTCCTGCCTCCCCCAGGTGGCCCTGACCCCTTCCTCCAGCTTCATGGATTCCCGCTGCTTTCCTGTCCCAGTTGCATGGTCACTACAGAGGTCTGGGCCCACTCTAGGAGCTCTCCATCCTGCCTGTCTCTCCTCTTCCCTCCCCTCCTCTCCTCTCCAATTCTGTCTCTCTCCCTCTCTCTGTCCTGTTCTCTCCCCACCACCTTCTCCCCATTTTCGACCCTCAGTGTCGTCTTTCCTCTTTTCCTCCTTCTCCTCTCCTGCCTTCTACCTGAGTGACCTTTCCCATCAGTACCCTTCTCAGCTGTTCTTCTCACACGATTTCTGTAATTCCTCCGCGTCCCTGCCATCCCCATCTCTTGGCAGTTGGGCTCCCTCCCACCCCCCAGACACTCTTCCTCTGTCAGTTTTCCTATCTGTTCCTGCTCTCCGCCTCAGTTCCAGCAGCTCCATTTCTAATCTCAGCTCAGGTGTCCCACTTCGACACTCTTAGACCTCACATGTCCCTGGAAGGGAACGGTCTTTGGAGAGAGACTTGCAAACAGACTGAAAGTCCAGAGTCCGCTTTCCTATCAGGGCCACATCATCTCTGTGCTCCTTCGCTTCGCCTTCTCTCTGCTGGACCAGCGGAGGTACAAGCGGACGATAGGCAAGAGGAATAGAGAAGAGAAAAAAACAAGTCATGGCAGTGAAACAACTTTTGCCTCAAAATTACTAAGAATACACAACACAATCCCAGGCGTGCAGATTTTCTGTGGATTCCTTCTTACCCCCTTGCTTTAAAGCTGGTATTGCCTCTGTGAAGATCACAGTGGTGAACTCTGCTCTGAGCAGCGAAGGGACTAAGAATCCAGAATTCAAGGGCAAAGACACAAGCCTACCACCTCTCCCACAACAGCTCTCTGGGGTCAGCACTGGAAAACGGCCCACTCGGCTGCTCAGGCCTCGCTCCCCAGCCCTCCTGGCAGAGGAGCAGAAGTCTTTCCTAGTAGGAATAGTGGTTTCTAAGAACATGGCAGTTGACTGTCTAGATCAGCGGTTCTCAACCTGTGGGTCGCAACCCCTTTGAGGGTCGAACGACCCTTTCACAGGGGTCGCCTAAGACCATCGGAAATCACATATATAATTACATATTGTTTTTGTGATTAATCACTATGCTTTAATTATGTTAAATTTGTAACAATGAAAGTGGGGGTCACCACAACATGAGGAACTGTATTAAAGGGTCGCGGCATTAGGAAGGTTGAGAACCACTGGTCTAGATGAACTTGAGCCTCAGAAATTAGCCATGATAACTTGCATACTGTCACTAATCTCAAAATGGTACCAGCCAGAGTTTAGAGTCTAAGACAGTCCCACTACTTAGTAGTAACTCAAGATGGGCAGATAAGGCCTTAAAGACAGATGAGGAGGTCAGCTCAGGATTCCAGAAACTTCGGCCTCTTCCCTCCTCCTTCCACAGACACCTGGGCTTTGCCTTCCCCTCTGATGTCCCACCCCCAAGATTAACCCTGTGAATCCGACCTAACAGATCCCCTCTGGTTTATCATGACAGTAGCTAATGCTACTGTCATTTATTCCTCACCAGGACCCTAAGGTTATCCCACTTTATAGGCGGGGAAACTGAGGCATGGGAGGTTATGTCATTTGCTCAAGGTTACCCAGCTAATAAGTGTCAGAGTTAGGATTTGAACCCAGACACCTCACCCCACCCCTAACCACCACGCTGCCTCTTTCAACTTGGAATAGCTCCAGTGGAGGAGGTGCATCAGGACACAGATAATCCAAAAGAGAGGAAAATCCAAAATTCTTGTGCATGTGAAATGCATCATATGATACTTTTGCATCAATTTGGTCTCCATTATCTCAGCCCATGTCAGCCCGTGAGTGGAGGGCCAGCGGCACTCAGGAGAATGGGTTACCCGTGGGGTGTGAGCAATCGCAGGGGTGCTGCTGCTCAGCCTGGAGGGGAGAGCACGAGACCTCCTGAGGATGGCCAGGGGAGAGCCCATCTCGAAAGGGGACATCTACTGATTCTGCAGGGTCTAGGGATTGCGAGGAAAAGACTTCCAGCCCTGAAAGCACCATCCCGTCTGGGCGATCAGGCCTGCATGGCTCTGAGGAGCTGGACACGAAGAGGTTTGGTTTACCATTCAGGGAGAGCCAGGAAAACCTGTCCCTAACCCTGGTGTCTTCCCAGCCACTTGGGACCTGTCACCAGGGAAAGAAGGAGTGGCAGGTATAAGAGAAAAAACACCTATGAATTTTTTTCATCCTCTTTCTTCCATTATACCCCCAAAATCCACATTTCCAATGGTTTCCAGCAAATAAGGAGGTGGGCAAAAACAGGTGTGCGGGGGTGGGTTGGGGTAGGGGGGAATAGGAGAATGGGAAAGAGAGCATAACAGAGCACTAAGCTCTCACACTCCAGAGAGTTTAGGGGAAAAGTAATTCTCCCAGGCCCTGCCTGCTTAGGGGTTTGGCCAGTGTCCCCCTTGGACACCTGTTGACCTAATGGGGGCGTTGGGCCTTGTTTCTGGTAGTGGGTGGGAATGGGTGGGAGGAAGGGACAACTGAAAGAGTGGGAGGAGGAGGCTGACCTAAACGCTGGATCTGAAGGGGTCTTCGGGGTCCACTTGGGAAGGTTGATGGGCTGTGGGACAGTGGGGTGGGAAAGTGGGTGGAAGGGTCAAGGTTAAAAGCTGCCTCTTAAAGGGATCCTGTCAACACCTCCCACAAACATGGTCCCCCGACCATGCATTCTGGCTACATGCAAAAACTCTCCTCAGGGCTGGGTCCCCAGGAACCCTTGGCGACAAGGGCATGGCTGGTTTCTGCAGCCAGTGGAGGCCCAGGCACTGGGCCCACCAAGTAGCTTTCCATAGACCAGAGAAGTCATTCAGAAGCCTCCAGCAGCACAGCCTGTTGAGGGCAAGGGCAAGGGCAAGGGCAAGGGCAAGGGCAAGGCACGAGGCATGAATCTCCACAGAGCCCAGCCAACCCATAGCAGGCAGCCATGAAGCTGTGGAAGCAGCCGTGGTCCAAGAGGAATTGACTGTGGTGTTTCCTTCCATGTGCACACGCACATAGAGACCCAGGAGACATGGTGACAAGTGATGCACACCCAGGAGGTTGACAGGGTCCCTTTAGGTCTCGGCCCCGCCCCTGGTGCTCCCAGCTGATTAACCTGTGTGTTAACCTCGCCTTTGCCTGTTTGCTGCCTCTCTTCCTTTCTTTCCCTTTTCTCCTCTCAGAGGTGTTGCAGACCAAGGCCAACTTACCCATTTTGTTTCAGGTCTCTCGTGGATGAAAGACTCCAATCGTCCTCCTTTCTTGAGCCCTGAGCCTTCTGCCTTCCTCCCTCTCCTCCTGTCCCCACTCCCAAATCGTGTTTTGTTACCACGTTTTCTAGGCTGGATGCAGAACATCCCAGACTCTGCTCTCGTTCCTGTTTCTCTCCTTTCTCTCCCTTGACCTTCTCCCCTTCCCTTCTGAAATAGCTCTACCACAAAGATGGTGTTCCTAGCTAGAGATATCCCCCAATGTTTTCCAAATTCTAATTTTAAAACATATGCATCTTTATAGTCCATTTGGGGCCTTCACTCTTTACCTTCCTCCCTTCAAAATCAGCCCTCTCCATTTGCCCTGAGAATGACATCTGAGAACCTGGGAGGGAATTGGTTGTTTCCTGCTCATAACATCTGATTTAAATGAGAGAGAGAGGCCCCTCTCTGCCTCAAAGGGTCTAGCATGATCAGAAAAATATTCTGGGAAGCCAACAAGAGAGCCATGTATTTAGGCTGACCCTCACCTAACCCATGCCCTGGCCAACCTCTGCTTCCCCAGCCTGGCTGTGCAAAGTCTCCACAGTGGCACTTCTGTTTTCTTTTGGCAGAAATGCCTGGGAACCAAGAGGCCCCTTTCCCTGTGACCTGACCTCCCACACTAAGAATAACAGCCCTAGGACAGCGTGTCTTGCGATCCCTCTGGAAAGAGGGCATGGCTGGGAAGTGGGGAAGTTAAGGGAGCTGGATAGAGCCAGGAGGAAATGGAAGACACAGACTCATGGCTCTTGTGAGTAAAAAATAAAAAGGGAGAGTTGGCAGCCTTCTAGAGGGCTGGGAGAGAGACCTGGGAAACTCTCAAGAGAACTTTAGTGCTTCCAGACCCACTCGCCAGGCTCTGGAATTCCATCTCCCGGAAGCCCCAACTGGCGGCTAGAGAATAGGAAAGGTCTGGTCCTGCTCAGCAAATGTTCTCCAGTCCTGTTTTGTCCCCTTTGCAGACATTTATTTAAAAACTAAAAGAGCAAATGTCCTTTTTTAAAGAAGACAAATGTCTTTAGTACTAGCTCCTTTCCACTCCATGGGAAATGTGGCTGTCCTGTTCCTAGGGTTTCCTCACCTATGAGCAGATGTCCCTGTGGTCACAGCACTGCCCTCTAAATCCCTCACCTCACAGATAGGCAGATGGCCCACCCAGGACTCCTGGAATCCTCTAGGGAACCTGGGACTGCCTATCCCTTGGTTGGCCAGTTGTCCAAGTACCTTAAAGTCTTGCAAAAAAATTTATCTCTTTCCTTTTCTAAATATGGTGGAGGTGAAATTCCATAGGTACAGGGTAAAGTGGTAAAAGCAAGACACTGTCCTTCCTCTTCTGTGCCAGAATCTCTCCTTCCTAAGAATCCTGTTCCCTTCCATACCCTCTACCCAGACCACCCCTATCAACCCAGTTCTCAGGAAAGGCTTTGAAAACTTCATTCACTTTGGTGGCACCTGCATTTCAGCGGGACCCTATAGCAGAACGGCAGTGTTGGGACAGGAGCCTGGGCAGATGTTGCTTAGGAGAGCATTGTCTAGGGCCATGTCCTGTGCTCCCCAACTATGAGACCTACCTGCACTATGTCTCCTTTCAGTCAGGAAAGCCTTTGCCATGACACAGCTGCCCCTGAAAATTCTTGGGCACATCCAGAGCTGGAACAAGGTGACCCTCATTCTAGCTGCATAAAGTCCAGCTTTTTATAGACATTGTTTTAATGACGTGGTCCCCTTGTCATTGCTGAACTTTACATGAGGCACCTCTGAGCTCAGATGACCTGGCCACTCTTCTGGATCACACTGATCGTTTCTCTTTAGCTCCCAGATCACCCATGGGACCACAGCCCGTTCTCCTCTAAGGGGTCATCCAGCTGTGGTCCCTCCCCGCCTCCAGACAGGCCCTTCTGATGAAGAGAACCGGGGACATGGGAGATGCTGAATGTGGACTGAAAAGAGAGTCCAGCCACATCCCTGCACCGTGGCAGCTTGTGCTGCCTGCCCCAGGCCCTGCTGGGAAGTAGAGAGGGCCTCTGTGCAGGAGGGTGGTGAAGCGGATGGTCTGGAGGAAGGGGAGCCGTGTGGCCATGGGGAGGCAGGGCAGGAGGATTGGACTATTTGCCTCCTGGCACCTCCTTTTCCCCTGGGCTCCTGGGTTCTGAAAGGGTGTTTGGAACTCCAGCAGCAACACTGAGGTGCCGGAACGGTGATTCTGATGGTGATGGTTGCTCTGTTCTTGTCTGTCTAATATTCCTTTTTAATCCCCATCCTGCCTGCCCCTCCCTTATGTAGGGTTACTTTAGTGATCCCTGGAATGTTTTTGACTTCCTCATCGTAATTGGCAGCATAATTGACGTCATTCTCAGTGAAACTAATGTGAGTATGACTCTGCCCTCCCCAGGAACCTTCTCCTTCCTCTTCTTCTGCCTACTCTTTCCCTCTCACTCTCTCTCTCTTTACCTCCTTTTATTTATTTGTTTTAATTTCCTGTTTTTACCCGCCTCCAGTCATGCTTTTTATTGAACCTGCCGTCGTCCTGTGAGGGAAAAAAAGTGGGAGCCTCTCCTCCTTTTTTTCCACTAGTCCCAGCTCAGCCCTGTGTGCCAGGCCCAGGGGCTTGGCCGAGTGGAGGGAGCAGGCGGTGGGAGGCCGCCAGCTCCCCTCCCAAGTGGCCACAGCCCGGCGTAACCTTTGAACTAACCCAGCTTTTGTCAGGCCTCTCCACCCTGCGAAAACCAGGTGACCCAGGTTTGAGCCACCAGGACTGTAGAGTGGTAAGAGAGTATTTACTATGCCCACGTAACCTCTTTCTTTTCTCATTTTTTTCTCTTCTCTCCTTTCTTTCATGCTTTGTTTTGTTTTGTTTTGTTTTTCCTCTTCCTTTTTGTTTTGTTTTTCTCCTTTGTTGTTGGTTTTTTTTTTTTTCTTCTCTCTCTCCTTTCCTCGGCTTCTCTGCCCCATGCAGCACTATTTCTGTGATGCATGGAATACGTTTGACGCCTTGATTGTTGTGGGTAGCATTGTTGATATAGCAATCACCGAGGTAAACGTAAGTACATGGCGTCTGGACCTGACTGTCCGTGCCTGCTCTAATACTCATTGTCTTTCCCCAGTTTATTGTTTTTCTTCCTATTTTCTCCTCCCCACCTCCTTATTTTCATTTCCTGGTTTTCATTTGTTTGTTTATATTGGTTTAAAGGATTTTTTCTTGTTGCTTTATTTTGAAAATGTTTTTATGATTTATTTAACCTTGGAACGAGTTAGGCCTCCCTTTCCTTTAAGTTTTGATTGCTGCATCCTTTTCTCTCTCCCTTTACTCTCAGCCTGGCATGACTCACACTGTATAGGAGGATGCAGCTATGGGGAGCACGGAGTGAGAAAACCAAGGGACATTTGCAACTTCTGGGCAGCTGCTGGGGCAGGGACCCAAACCTCTTTTCACTCCACCTCACCTCCAGACCTCTGCCTCTCTCCCTCTCGCCTTTCCACCCACAGCATCCTGGAAAGGAGCTCTCTCCAAGTGGGACACTGGATTAAGGCTTGGTCGTTGCCTGCATTGTCAGCCCAAGGCCCGGCCCATTACATTCACACTGACAGGGCTTTGTCCGACTTAACATCAGCAGCCCATGCAGGCAGCCCGGCCCGTCCAGGCCCATTTGGGAGAGAAGCAGAGAACTGGTCATGTTCAGAGCCCTGCCCTGCTTGCACCCCTCTTCCCTGGAGTGGCCAAAGAGCCAGGTGGCTGGTGACCCACCGAGAGAGAGCTCTTCTGAGGTCTTTCCTCCCTCTTGCTGGGGCAGCAGCACCTCTCTCCCACATGGAACCCACCCAGGGAACGGACTCTTGTACCCGCCTGGTTCTCTCCCACTCCCGCCCCCACACCCTGCCCTGGCTCCCTGGCCTCAGACAACTCCAGCCCCTGCACTCCGAGGCCTCCTGCCGCCTTCCCGAGAGTTGCCTCCTCCTATACAGCTCCTACAGTTCCTGCACATGTCTCTTTGTTACCTGGCATGTTTAAACCTTCTCTTTATCTATAGGCAAGCCCTCTTGCAGTCGGTCTTTAACATGTGTTAATTTTTTGTCATAATTTTTCCTTAATTAAGAGACTTGGTAATGTTTGCACAAATCTTTGATGCACTGAACCATGAATAACAGCATGGAGCAGGTGCTGTCCAGTTTTGATCAAAGATGTTTAAAACTGCCCTACCAGCCGCCACCATCTCCCCACTGTGTTCCACATCCCCTCCTCCCTCCATACTTTGCTCCCCATCAGTTGAACTGACTTGTCATTTTATCTGCCTGATTCCCCTGATGAAAGCCCCTGTCTGCCCCCTCCCAGCAGATGGACATTGAAGGAGGCTGTCACGCTTCCCATACCCGCCCTCAGCCCCTAGCACCCTCCCCGCTCACCCGTAGCTCCAGATTTGGTTGCCTCTCTGTCTCCCAGATCCCCCGAGTTGTCTTTGTCTCATGTGTGTATGTGTGTGTATGTGTGTACACTTGCCCTTGACTTCTTCCGGTGAATGATAGATTATATTTTAAAAAAACAGTCTTCCTACACATGCTTTGTGCCCCCTCCCCTCATACTCTGCCTCACCCCTCCTGAGCTCACTCCCAGTTCTGCAGGCTGGATGGCCCAGGTTGTATCTCAGATGCTATTCAGAGCCATGAGTTGGTCATGTGTCTGTAAAGGCCAGAGCTTCAGGCTCGGAGCTGGTGCCGTGCCGTGCCCTGAACTGAGGGCGAACTCAAGGAGAGGACGGGGCAGAGAGCAGCGGTGGGCCCTGCCCTCTGAGGATGGAGGTTTTCAGACAGCAGTGCAGGTCCTTGTGAAGCCTGTGCCAGGGACCGGGAGCCTGCGAGACAGCAGGAAAGTGCCAGCCAGTGACAGCAAGCTGCTCCCCACTGTCGGCAAGTCCCACATCAACACTCAACCTGCCGTTTTCCCCCAAACTGTTAGTGCTTCTAAAAGAAAGACAAAGCAAAAGAAACGTTTAGGGCATAAATTTCTATAGAAGTGGCTATGTTGGCGGTAGAGAGGGAGGGTGCAGGACAGGAAGGAGCGTAAGGCCGCCATGCAGACCCTTCCATTTATACGTGGTTTTCTACTGACGATTCACCCTTGCATTTGTCTCATGGAACTGAACTGCCCTGCGAGTCTGACAGACACAAGTTATCGTCCCCAGTTTGCTGCCGCTAAAGATGCTGGTGGAGAGGTGAAGTCCTTTTGTGCCGTGCAGCTGAGGCCAGCCCCTCACTCCTGGGCCCCGCCCAAGTTCCCTCTCTAATCCATGATGCCCTTGATAAACACATGCATCTCACATGTCCTTCCACCAGCCAGGCTTTGTTCAGCCCTTAAGTTCTGTAATTTATATTCAGAATAACCGTACGTGTGACGCATCAGCCCCCTCGGAGCTGTGATGCAGCCTCTCACCAGCCTCCCCTACCCCAGGCTCAGGGCTCTTCCTCCTCTAGACAGAGGTGAAGAGTCACACTGAAGGGTGGTCTGGAGACGAAATGGGGACAGTGTGTGCGATGGAGAGCAAGGGGCGTTGTCCGATGAACGGCTTGTGAACCAGAAAAACCAATGTAACACCCCCAGGCAGGGGCGGTGTGGGAGAGAGGAGAGAGGGTTGATGTGAAGTCAGAGCTGGCGAGTGGCTGAGTCTTGCTTCTTCTTTTTCCTGGAAAAGAAGACTTCGTTTCCTCCTCTGTCAAAGGAATGTGATTATCTTATGGGACTGTGTTTTGAAGCTCAACGAAGAGCATCTATTTTAAAACTCTATGTAAACTATAAAGTGCTACGGAATGGAAGAGACTGGCACCCAAGCAAATGACATTTTTCCCCAAATCCCTGCTGGAATAGCTCTAGCCAATTATATTTAGTTATAACTTACGCCCACAGGCACTGTTAGAGCCCTTGTTTCCCAGATATATTAGATCCTTGGAGATGGTTGACAGGTAGGGCCAGATCAAAGCCAGCGCAGCTCACTGACCACGGCCCATACCCTCGCCTCGGCAGGGCTGTTCCCCAAGCACATTGGATGTAGCCCTGCACTTGCATAGCAGTCAGTATTGTGGATGACAACTTGTATAAGCAATAATGCTTAGTCTCAGAGGTGGGTCCCTCTGCCCATAGGTTCTGCCTCAGGCCACTGGCAGCTCCTGGGTCTGAACACTCCCTGGGGCAAGCAGTTTACAGCTCCAGGTGTCCCCTGGGGCCGCTCCAGGCCTTCCCAGAATTTTCTCGTCTTACTTGTCATCACAAGACACTCACTCCCAGACATATGTTCTACTTGGCCTCAGAGGGATCCATGAGGGCTTTTCACCTGTAACTCATCATCTTTGACTCTTCAACCTACAGAAATTGACTCTCATTTCCCTCACCTAACTGCCATATTCATCCTAACCGCCCTCCAAATATTCCTCACATCGAAGCTCATCTCCCCATAAATGCCTTCTCTTTCCTCCTTGCCTTTACAGGCTATGGCACCTCTCCCTCTGGGAAATGGGTTTCCAACCAATCCCAGGAGCCAGCATTCACTCATTCCACCATGTTTCTCGTCTCCCCTTCTGTGTGCTGGGTACGATTGTAGGCACCTGGAGTACATCAAACAAAAGCTCCCTTTTCATGAGCTGGCAGTCTAGGGTCAGAATAATAAGCCTGTGAGCAATGCAAGGAGTATAGAAAACAAGGAAATCATAGTCCATTGAAAGCTGGTAAGTGCTTTGGAAAAGGAATAGTGTCATGTAAGGGGGTCAGAGGTGCTAAGAGGCAGTGAAGGAAGGTGCTGTTTCAAATAAGATGGAAGTGAGGAGTTACCCATGCAGATACCTGGGAGGAGGGCTTTGGGGGCAGGAGAAACAGCTGTTACTGGTGCAGAATGAGCAGGGGAGACGGAGAGAGGAGGGGACCAGAGAGGGGGAGCAGATTTGGGCTTTTATGCTGAGCAAGAAGGGGAGACACTTGTGCCTCTGAGAAGAGGTGTCCCCTGATCTGACTTACATTTCTGAAGGCCGATTGGCTGTCTATAGGAGTCAGGGTGGAAGCACAACACCATGTAGAAGGTGCACATGATTACCCAGGTGGGAGGGGACCGTAGCCTGCAACAAAGCAGCAATAATAGAGGTGGTGAAAAGGGTCCAATTCTCAATCTGTTTTGAAAATAGAATGAACAGTATCTCCTGACAGACTGGATGTGGGAGTAGGAGGAAGAGGTGGCCAGGATGGCTGTGAGGTTTGGGCCTAAGCAGTGGGAGGATGGAGCTGGTATGAACCGGGAAAGACAGGAGGTGGAGCACGTTTGCATGAGGAACTCACTGGGATGCATCTATTTCACCTCCCAGTGGGGATGGCAGGTAGACAGTTAGACACATAGTCTGAGGGTGGGGCTTGGGGTTGTCAGCATATAGATAGTATTCAAAGCCATGACAGTGGTGAAGAGCTCCCAGGGCTGAGCGGGGCGGGGCCTCCAGCAAGAGGAGGGCGGGACGTTTTGCGCTCAGAGCCAGTCTGAGGTTCACTTTCTGCTCCCTCTGGGAGATGCCTCTGACCACTGCAGAATGTACCCAGAGGGCGATCAGAAGTCTCCACCATGTGGAGCTGTACTGGATCCTGCTTCCACTGCTCTTCTCCTCCTGAGGCCTTACCTCGTTCTCAGTCAGAGGCTTCCTCCCTCCGTGTCCCCTGGGAGGTCCAAGTGCAGCATCTTGTCACTCTAAGGAAGCCTTCTGGTTTTCCTTTATTTCTTGGGTCTGAAATATATTTTCCAGAGGGAAAAGCCTGAGACATAGGCCCTGTGATTGTTAATGGAAGTTCCTGGAGCATCAGAAACTGCTCCCTAACATCCCAAGTTGAAATCAATTTGGGTCCCTGGTCATTCAACACCTTTCCCATCACTGTTCTTTATCATTCTGTATTTTGATTATTGCACCATAGAGAGTGCTGAGAGGCCTGGATTCTTGCATTATGGATACAGGACAATATTCCCAAATTGCAAATCAAGAAGCCTATGTTCTGTTTCCAGCTCTGGCACTATGAAGCCATGTGACTTAGAGCAACTAACCCCATTCTCTGGTCCTCAACTTCCTTGAAAGTGAAAGAGGCCAGGGGCAGGTGGAGATGGCCTCAGAGGGCCTTTGCGACTCCAGCACTCCTTGGTTCTGAATGGGACATTTTCTGGTTGTGGGAGGCAGATTTCCATTTCCTCTCACTACCCTGCCAGATTCCAGCTCTAAGGCGGAGTTCCTTTCATAGGGCTCCAGGGCTGCGTGGGGATCTGCTCCCTGGCTTTGGGATGGCTCATGTGGAAATTCTCCCGGGAGGAGGCCTGCAGGGATCTTCAGGTTGAGGAGCAGGACAGAGATTGTGTGAGGCCTGGAGAGCTCCTGCAGAAGGTTCAGAGAGAGTGAAAGCAGGAGGATTTGCTTAGGAGGCAACACACTAGCCCACTGAAGTGACCAGAGCAGAAAAACAAAGTAACGCTGGTCCTGGCTATGATCTTAGTTGATTAGAGTAAGGGAGGCAGGGAGGAGGACGGAGCGGAAGGGGAAGAGGGAAATGACAGCTTCTCTTGGATGAGCATGTGCCAGGCAGCCTACTAGGACATCACACACAGTCAGAGTAACACCTCTGGGTGCGTAGTGTCTGCAGAAGGAAACCAAGGCTTATGCAGGATGAACAGTTTGCCTATAGCTAATAGGTGGAAAGACTGGGATTCAAATCCATTTCTGTGGGAGAATTGAGTCTTGCATTTCCACAGAGTCCATTAGCCAACTCCCTGGGCCAGTCTGGCCTGGGTATGGCATCACTGAAGGGCCCCTGCCACTCACAGGACCTCATTCAGTGCACTCCCAGCATCACGGCCTGGGGCAGAGGCTTAACCTAACTTCCCTGTGCCCGCTGATGCTGCCAATGCCCGACCAAGGGAGCCCAGGCTGCTCTGGGCTCATGCGCCTAGTTAATGGGGCTCAGAAGAGAAGGGCAAAGCCATTGTAAAGCAGGCCCACCTGACAGCTGGAACTTGAGAAGAAAATGGGAGGGGGAACAAGATGGGCCTGGGACTCAGTTCCAGGGAGTGTCCAGCGGTGAGTCATGGAGGCCCCACATCCTCCCTCCCCCAGCTCCTGAGCCAGTGGGACCTTCCCACCACCGCTCTGAGGGACTGTCCCTTACCAGCTCCCCATAAAAATAATGAAGCAACTTTGACTCCTGCTCAGGCTTCAGGGCCTGGAATGACGGGAAAGCAGCCATTGAGTCACAGAGTGTTTGCTGCACACCCACCCCCAGGGTGGAGTCAGAACGCTCAGCCCGCACACGCCGACCCTCCCTCCACATTTCAGCCGGGATGCCTACGTGGGCCCTCAGCCTGGCTCTTGGTCTGCCTTTTCCTGAACCCGCCATGGCAGAGAAGGGGCCCGATGGCGTGAGAAAGGCAGGGCTGGGTGCCCCCAGAGGTGTGAGGAGGGTAAGACAGAAAATGGGGTCATCCAAACCGTTAGCGAGAACGCAGCTTTGGAGACCATCTAGCAGCCGGAGCCCCTCTCCACGGACTCCACGAGCACCTGCTGGGAGGCAGCCCCAGATACACAGTTTTACAGACAAGGACGGTGGAGGCAGAGGCAGGGAACAGCTCGCTCACCCTCACAGCATTTCACAGCAAGGCCAAGCCAGAACGTGGCGCCTGAGCGCAATCCGGCATGTTTAGTTAGGGGCTCAAAGAGTGACATCGCCAGACGTTGTCTAAATGGCAGTGGTCAGTGTGGCATGGGCTGCTTCTAAGGTAAATTAAAGTAAGATGGGTGGTGTCAGGCCCGGCTGGGTGAGGACCTCCCGACACCTCCATTTCCCTTTGCTGGGCGCCTTCTCTGTCGCTGACGGAGCTTCCAGCCTCTTGACATCCATCCCCACAACAGAACGAATGCAACCAAGGTCTCTTGTTTCCAATACACTAATTCATACTCAGGTGGGGGTGACTCAATCAGCTCCCCTTTGAAGAAGAGAGGGTAATGCTCACCCCAAGGACAGTATCTCGTGTGTCTCCTGTAAGGCTTTCGGGAACATGACGCCGAATGAGGAAGCTGTTCCCCAGCCTCGGCCCCCAGCGGTGTGACACGGCAGTTCCCTCCTCTGCTGGGGCATAGAGCTGGCCCTCGAGAGACGTGGCTGAGCCCACTCTGCCCAGCAGGGAGGCAGCATGTGGCCATCGGCAGGCAGTCCAGCTGGAAGGGGAAGAGCCACTGCAAAAGCCTCTGGAGGGTGAGGCTGCTGTGTGGGCAGCGCAGGAGCAGTGTGGTGGGACAACCAGGCTGGCAAAGCAGCCCCGTACCAGCAAGCCTGCAGGCTTGGCCCGAAAGGTCTGTGGGAACCTATTTGCTTGTTTGTGATGGACAGCCCGGTTTGGGTTCTATTCAGCTGTCAGATCATCTGACAGTTTAGCTCCCCGTGCCCTCTGCCTTGTAACCAAGGCCCCTTCACTTTTGTTTTCCTCTATTTTTCTTCCCTTCTTTATTCTCTCTCTTCCATCCATAGACAACCCTCTCCTTTCATCTAAAACAGAAGCGTGGGAGGAAGCTGTCACAACACACTCCTTGGTTTGGCCAGACAGCCCCCTGGGTCTGACCAGTGTCTGTCACTTCAGGTCTCACAGGCTGAGCAAGTTCCTGTTGCTGTGTTTGCCAGACGCCTCTAAAGCAAAGGAGCCTAGGCCAGTGGTCGGCAAACCACGGCTCGGCAAACCGTGGCTCGCGAGCCACATGCGGCACTTTGGCCCCTTGAGTGTGGCTCTTCCACAAAATACTGGCTCTTTCACAAAAATACCGACGTCTGTGCATGGGCCACGAAGTTTCAATCGCACTGTACGTGCGCGCCCGCACGTGGTATTTTGTGGAAGAGCCACACTCAAGGGGCCACAGTTTGCCTACCACTGGCCTAGGGTATTCCAGAGCTAGTGGAGAGAGTGAGAGAGTGACGCCTCAGGCAGGCTCAGAAATGCCGCCACTTCTGTTAACACCCATTTACTCTTCATGTCTGTCCTTCCTTCTTCATGTCTGTCCTTCCTTGGGAATCGTCTGCTTCCTCTTGTTTCCTTTATGGGTCTCGATGCTCTCTCCCTCCCTCTTCCCCTCCTATGGAATTCTTTCATGCTGCTAACACGGCTGACAATGGATTTCATCCATTTATTCTTTATGAGTTTCTTTTGTTTGCATGACTGGGCACGGGCCATCCTTCCCAAGGGAAGATAAAGCTGCCCTGGCAATATGATAATCAGTCACGTTTAGCATGAGTGCCTCGCAGGTGACAGCAGTACCCATGCCCTGCACCTCCTACCAGTCCCCTCAGGGCCAAAAGTCCCCTTGAGGGAGGTTCTGAAGGGTGTTTCATCTGGGTGCCTGTAGCCACAAAGATTCATGAGGGATCATCTCCTCTGGCTAGAATTTTTCCTTGGAGAAACAGATGCCAGCAGGGAATTTTCAACATGGTGGACATGGGGGGAGGGGGTGTTGCTCTTTCCACTCTCCACCTTGTCATCTTTGGGCTTATTATCTTCATTTCTTCCCTGCTCTGTTCTGTCCAATGTTTTTGCCTCCCTCATAATGCCCTATCTTCCTCTTCTTACCACTCCTCCTCCACAGATCTGTTTACATCTCCCATTCATTCCAGACCAAAAGGGAAATTCTGTGTAAGAATTACTTTCAAGTGCCCATCTTTCCTTCATTTGCACTTATATCTAAAAGCCTTTGACATCTTCTGTATCCCAGTTGACTTATGGTTCTTTAAACTTTGCATCCCCCTTAGCAAGGAAGCTCTTAATTCAACTTTGGAAGGTTACAGGTTAAAACATATTTTACTTTGGTCTCCTAACCATGCCTTTCCCTGCTGCCATCTCTGGTGGCTCTAAGGTGCAGCATCTCCCAACTCCCTGACATCTATAGGCCACACTAGTCCCTGCGTTCTCATTTCTCCTGGTTGAAAGAGGAGGTAAAAGGATAATGAGGACACCCCCTTCCCAATTAACTGACACTTGCTAGCTCCTGGCCACGACGCTGGTGTCAGATGTTTCTAGAAGCCCCTGGCTCTGCTTCTCCCAGTCTTCTCTGTGTGTACCAGCCTGATAATGGTCCTCTCGCCACAGATTAACTGGGGTTTCACCAACAAAGCCCCGGCCACTCAGCCCTCCACCACACCACTGTGCTCTCACAACTGAACTAGCCATCCTGCCTTGCAGATCAAATTGAGACGAGAGTAGAGACAGCAAAAGCAGAGACGCAGAGCTTGGCATGGGGTGGGGGTGTAGGCAATGCCAGCTGGAACTTGCCCTTCAGGTGGATGGAGTGGAATTTCTATCACAGCCACTCCCTAAGTTTTAGACAAAAAATTTTAAAAAAAGAAAAGCAAGGTTCCTCAGCAGGGTGCCCAGTAAAAGACTCACATACCCCATGGCATTGCCCTCACCTCCTATTCAGAGGAATGAGGAACCTCAGTGGCCATGAGGTTATAGCCATCGCCTCAACAGCAGCCATCGGGATTGGCAGCCCATCTGTGGGCCCTGCTCCTGACTCAGCGGGGAGCCAGCCTCCTCTGGAGGGAGCCCAAGGATAGTCAGTGCCTTTCAAGGTCAACATGGCCAGGAGGGGGCAGCGGAGGCTTCTGAGCTCTTTAAAATTCTCTTTAACCAACTGATCTCAAGAGAATTCTGGAAGACAACTTTGTTGGGTATTCCAGCCTAGATATCTACACCTAGCCCCTAAATCCCTAGTAATCTTCCCCCTCCTGGCTGTGCAAGAAGGAGGAGGGGCAGGGGGAGGAAGAACGTCCCTTTTTATATGGTTAGGAGCTATTTTCAACAACTTTTAGTTCTCCAGAGAGACAAAGTAATGTTAACAACTGGGAAACACATGCCACTGATGTCATATTCCTGGGAAATCCCTCCACTAGGATAGTCTCTCTGCCTCTCCTGTGTTCCCGGGGTTTCCCTAAGCAGCCTCTGTGTGGTCTGGAGATAGTACCGCAGTGAACAGGGGCAGTGAGTATATTCCAGAAGCCGACTCACCCACTGAGGCAACACTTCTGATTTGATCCTAAACTTCACTCAGAGACTCTCTCTTACTAGCTGCCCCATGTCACCCCTATCGTCCCAGCCAGTTATACCAAACCAAGCTAATCTGCATATGTAAATTGCAGTACGTTAACTGGCTTTTCCTCTCTATTTGCCCTTAACCCAGCGGTTCTCAACCTGTGGGTCGCGACTCCTTTGGCGGTTGAACGACCCTTTCACAGGGGTCGCCTAAGACCATCTGTATATCAGATATTTACATTACGATTCATAACAGTAGCAACATTACAGTTATGAATTAGCAACGAAAACAATTTTATGGTTGGGTCACAACATGAGGAACTATATTTAAAGGGCCAGAAGGTTGAGAACCACTGCTAACCTGTTAGCTGGAACCACTAGCCAGGACTCTTTCTGAAAATGTCCCACCTCTGCCTCACTATAGCATAATCACCTGAGTTCATGTATACAAATTGCATGAACAAGTTTAGTTAATTGACCCAATATCTTTAATGCCTTGAAAGTTACCGGATCATTAGAAAACAAAGATGAAACAATTGGTTGCTCAGACATTCACTGCACACCTACCATTAGTGGGTACAGCACAGAATGCAAGCTCAGCCCGAATGCTCAGGGCTGATGTGCAGCTCCATTGGCTCTTGGGGAAGGGGAGGCAGTAGGGTCTCCAGGCTGCCGGGGCATACGTCTTCAGGGAGTCCTACTCCTCTTCCCCAGGAGAAACTGTCATCTAACTCAAGGAACTGGGAGCAACTCTGGAAAAGGGTCAGAGATGGATCGCACAAGTACTCCAGGCTACCAACTGATTCTAAGTTTAGCTCAAAAAGTAGGACCATCGCCAGATAGTTTTTTTAAGAGAACCAGGGACTCACAGAGAGTAGCCAACAAACAGTTGGCTGAAAGTGCAGGTGCCCGGATCCAACTGGCCCAGTCTTCCCTTCCAGCTCACCGGGGGTTCCATTTGCAGCTGGGCAAGGGGACCAAAGACAGGACCGACTACACCAGGTCATCTAGGAATGTCCTTCGGGGGCTGGCGGTATGTCCGTGAACTGTGGGTTCTCAAGAGCAAGGGCTGTGTGTTAGGCTTCTTCCTGTTGGTTCCACTGAGAATCATTTTGTGATTGCTTTGAGAGTTTATTATGAGTGGTTAGTTTTGTGTGTGTGTTGTTTTTGTTTTTTTTTTGAGACTGTGCACTTTGTAAGCATAGCCCCGCACATAGAACAGGCTGTGTGAGAGGCTCACAGGCAACACTGCCCCAGCAAGTCGAAAGTGCCCTCTGACCCTAGTGCCCACCAGTAGATGAGTGGATAAAAAGGCCGTGGTACATTTACACTATGGAATACTAGGCAGCAGTAAAAAGAAGGATCCGAGACAGCATGGAGGGACCTGGAGAGCATTATGCTAAGTGAAATAAGCCAGTCAGAGAAAGACAAGTACTCTATGATTTCACTTATATGTGGACTCTAATGAACTAACAAGCAAAGTAGAGACAGACACATAGATAGAGAGCAGTCTGACAGCTGTCAGGGTGGGAGGGGCTTGGGGGGCTGGGTTGGGAGGGGGTGGAGGGACTGAGCGAAAAGAGACACACGTGCCCTTTAAAAAGCATGGTCTAAAGCCAGAGAAAATGATTAATCTGTGAGTCTCCTGATTCTCCCACAGTGCCGGTCTCATTAACCGGGCGGGGACCCAATGCAGGCCCCCAGGCCCCCGTCCTCCCACTCACTGCTGCCCTCACAGCTCCCTGACCACTCCTTGTCTCCCATTGCAGAGACGTATCATGAGGATTCTTAAATCAATACATATTATTAAAATAACAAGACAGGATCAAGGTGATTAGAACAGACCTAAAACTACATTTTGAAATAAAATATGACTTAAATAGATAAGATCTTAAATAGCTATAAAAGGCTAAAAATCAACCAAAAAAAAAAAAAGGACAGTTAAGACCTTTAAATATCCCAAATGAAGCATTCTGCATGTGTAAAAAGTAAAATACAATAAAACAAGTAGTTTAAATTTCCTAATGGCTGGGGTTATTCAGTGTGACCAGGTGACTCAGGTGAGTTCTCTAAGTTGTTTTCATTCTGGTCCTATTTGGGATGGGATTGACCCAGAGGACCTTCAAGCTTTGCCCAGGGTTCTTAGCAGTCATGGGGTGGGGAAGAGTTTTCAGGGTGGACCCAAGCCTGCTGGGAACTCTGCCTAATGCCTGGGCATAGTGTGTAGAATAGATTGACCTCTGTATGACCCTCACACTCGCTCACTGAAGCCTCAGAAACACAGACCCATTCACACAGGTGCACAAACACTTGACCATCCTGAATTGCCTCCGTGTGTGTGTGTGTGTGTGTGTGTGTGTGTGTGTGTGTTTCCATGTTCTATCGCAGCCTGCTAGTCAAATTCTCGTGAGCCCAGCTTCCAGGCCTGTGGACTGACCGGCAGCTCGTGCTCCTCCAGAAGCAGAATGGAGATGGGACTGTTCTGCAGAAGACTGGAGAGCACCCCTGCCCTATTCTTCCCCGGCCTCCCCCTGCATCTCCATCCTTCCCCAAAAAACATCCCACCAATCTGCTATGGGAAAAAGGAACTTGCCGACAAATTTGTTGCCAAAGGAGTGTTTTAAGTCTGCAAGCAAATGTCTGGTTGTGCACATTTTCATCCTTCAAAAATCCATTACAACGTTTGTTTGTATCTTAAAAACAGAAACACAAGAGCAGCCATCTGAAAGTGGAGGGTAAAAGCAAAGTCGTGACCTTCTAGAAAGAGTTAACAGCTCAGAAGGTCAGATCAGTCAGGCGCTCGGCTCTACCTGCTGAGAGTGGGGGCGTCTTCGGGATCCAGGCTGGGGAACTGGGCAGAGAGCTGCGCGGACTCAACATGCCGCTTTCCCCAGCACCTGCCCCAAACTGAGCTCAGCAGTCAGACCCATGAGAGCAGCTTCTTGGGCGTTAGTAACCATGTCTAAAATTGTGTGCAGAGCTTTCCAACTTCAAAAACAGCTCCACACATAGGTCATGCCATGCCAGGGCTCTCACACCTGAAGACTAGTAGCTAAGCAGGACCGTCTCCCACCTGAGCCTCAGCCTGAGGACTAACCCCTGCTATGGAGGGAGGTGAGGGCCACCTCTTTAGACCCTCCACAGTGAGAATTAAAACCCAGGCTCCCCCTCAACCTGAGGGGCCATTGCTAGCCAGCTCCTTTCGCGGCAGTGCTGGGGTAGAGCTAGAGTGAGTGAAGCTGTCTTAGAACACGCGGTGGGCTTTGCTAAGTGAAATAAGCCAGTCAGAGAAAGACCTCCATCCACAGAGTCCAGATCGAATTTGCACTGGGTGTGAGCTATTTAATACATGGCGGAGATGGTAGACATGAGGCCCAGCTAATGCAGAGCCCACACTCACGGTGCAGAACCCGCCAGGCCTGTGGTTGGTATTTCTGTCACTTGTTTCCTTTTGCCCTCTCCTGCCACTGTGTTGCTCCTGTGTTAGCCAAGACCTAGAATGCCAATCTCTTCGTTGGAGACTCATTACAGCTTATCTCTATCTGCCTTTCTTTAAAGCCAGCTGAACATACCCAATGCTCTCCCTCTCTGGTAAGACCAACCCTCCAGACCACGCTCTGAGCTTCTGTGACCTCCTCTAACACCCCCCCACTCTTACCACTGGACCCTGAGTCTCCCAGAGCCCAGCCTGGCTCCTGCTGCATGTGGCCACCGTGTCCGTCTTGCACCTTGCCTGCCTGGTCTCGTGGGGCTGTGACGTGCTGTCTGTGTAATGGTGTCCTCCCCCCTCCCTGAACTTCCCTTTGGGTGATAATTCACTGTGATCTTGACTGTCTAACGAGCCACTGGGAGAGAACTGGACCCGAGGGCAATTTCCTGTTAAACACCCTGAGACCCACTAGCTAAGCCTCTAGCCCTAACCTGAGGTGGGAACGTTGCGCAGGGCACCTTCAAGCGTTTACCCAGGGTTCTTAGCAGTAATGGGGTGGGCAGACGCTTGAAGGTCTCCATGGTAAGGCCTCCTGGGAAAGAGGGAAGAGGGAGATGATCCAGCAGGAAGCGGGAGAGCAGGCGGCTACTTTCTTCCTTAATCGAGTTTCTGTAAGGACTGGGCTCCTTTGTGCTGAGTTTAAGGCCACAGCAGAAGGTTTGAGCTGGGATTTGTTACTGAGAGTGTGGCTGAATTTCCAGTCGCTTCAACGGTGTTACCTGTGGAATTTTCTAAATCCCTGAGCTCATTAAAATTGGGCGATCCCGCCCTAACCTGTTTGGCTCAGTGGATAGAGCGTCGGCCTGCGGACTCAAGGGTCCCAGATTCGATTCCGGTCATGGGCATGTACCTTGGTTGCGGGCACATCCCCAGTGGGGAGTGTGCAGGAGGCAGCAGGTCGGTGTTTCTCTCTCATCAATGTTTCTAACTCTCTGTCCCTCTCCCTTCCTCTCTGTAAAAAAATCAATAAAATATATTTTAAAAATAATAATAATAATAAATAAAATAAAATTGGGCTATCCCCACCCACTTTTCTGCAGCACACAGCAAGCAGAAAAGCTGGGCTGTTCGATTGGACCACTCCAGTTCACTTTGGCTCAAGTGATAGAGATGCCACTTGATGTGACTTTGAGGTCTCCTTAGAACAGCCTTCTCCGAAAAGCTATCGTCACACATTTAGTGGTGGGGTGATTCCCTGAACCCCGAGTCAGCAGACGAGACAAGGCTGGGTGGGCTGGTGGTGTTTCCTGACACGCCGCCCCAGGCCGGGTGGAGGCCGAGGCAGGGCTGCTCCTGGGCTTGCTCCCCACTTTGCAGGGACGGCCACTGGCTCTGCTTCTTCATTGCAGTGTCGTTTGGTTTATCAGAAGAAGTGGTCATGTCCACGTGGAGTGTGTATTCCCCTCTAGAGCATCAGGAAACTGCAGCAGCCGGGGGGCTCCTGGTCCCAGGCTGGAAGCCACACTGCAGGCTTGGGTTTCATTTCCTCACCCGTCAGACCCAGACGCCCCTGTGGCACAACTTCCCAGACTCTTGACACTCACAGCTGAGGTTCCCGCTTCAGCTTGTTCTTTCTTCTGTCCGCCTCCCCGACATGGGGAACTGACAGCTGTTGTAAACCCCGAGCCTCGGCTGCATACTCCTCTTTTAAGGAAAGAAAATAGAATTTCAAGTAGATACACAGGTGATAGAAATGC
This sequence comes from Myotis lucifugus, assembly GCF_000147115.1. Taxonomy (NCBI): domain Eukaryota; kingdom Metazoa; phylum Chordata; class Mammalia; order Chiroptera; family Vespertilionidae; genus Myotis; species Myotis lucifugus. The sequence goes on along the minus strand of NW_005871146.1, from coordinate 1,986,130 downwards.
AGAGATTAAGGGCATCAAAGACTTCAGAATCCACGCAGGGCAGAGCGTGGGGCAAGTCGAGGACGCTGCCTGCCCCTCCTCCCCGGCTCCCCCCCACAGCCTGCCCTGCTGAGGGGAACAAGCGCCCGAGGGCCTGGGGAGGACTCTGGCTTAGATGTAGGAGAAATACTGTGACTCTTTCCCCTGCAGGGAGAGTCCAAAACCCAGAGGGACTTCCTGCTGGTTTCTGAGCAGCCCTCCAGGAGGGGTAAAGGCTGTCTCTGGGTTCTCCCGCCTCCCTGGGGGCCTCCCACTCTGGCCTCTGGGGCCAGCAGCCACGTCAGTGACAGTCAGCGGGACAGGCCGCAGGGCCTGGGGGAGCAGGGCGACCATGCTGGTGGGATGTGGGGATGGAGAGGGCCAGAGGGGCTCCCACCTGAAAATGACTAAGCACCAAGCCGGAAATGTGGGTGGAGAAGCCGGGAGGCAACACAGGGTCCCAGCGATGACCCAGAGGGAGGCAGCGATGGGAACAGTAACAGGAAGCCCCAGGGTCCATTCTCTCCCGGTGCCGACAGGGCTGGGTGAGCTGCACTAGCTCTGGGAGCAGGCAAGTGGCTGCCTGGTCACCACCCCAGCTCTTAGGCCCACGTGGCAGGAGGAGGGGCCAGCGGGTCAGTCCATGTTTGCCTTGGGTCTGGAGGCAGACGGTGACAGGGAAATCTTTCCTGCCCCCCTGAGCCCTGCCCAGGCCTGTGCCCAAGCCCTGGGACCCTCCAGGTCCAAGATGCCGAGTGATCCCTCGGCCAGCAGCCCCAGCAGCGCAGCGCCATATTCCCACCTCAGCGGCTGTCCTGCTCCATTCTTCTTCCCCTTGCCCTTGCCCTCCCCCTCCAGGACTCCTGAGGAGATGATCTGCCCTGAGCAGGACCCCTTGGTCCTCTCATTCCAACTGCCTTCCCCACCTCTCCTGGAAAGGGGGTGCCTCCTAGAGGCCCAGGGCAGAGAGGAGGAGATGGGGGGCGCAGATTTAGAGCCCCAGAAAAGGCAAGGGCTGTAAAGCAGACACTCGCCCAGCACTAAGCAACACCAGAGCCATGTGGGACGGGGGCTGTGAGCAGTGGGAGTTGGCACACAGAAGTGCTGGAGTCCTGAGGAGCCCGAGAGCCAGCTCTTGCAGTGGGCAGCCCACTGCCTGCGCACCGGCCCCAGTGCAGTCGTCCCCCTGCAGGGAGGGCCCCACACCCACCGGCCCCATCCCCTCAGGATGCAGGACCCACGGCCACGCCAGGCGCCAGGCGGGAGGGAGGCCGCTGCTTTCTCAGCACGTGGCCGAGGCCGGGCGCCCTCAGAGGCTGGCTCCCCGCCTCGATTACAGGGCCTATGGAAGTTCCTCAGGGACGCTCCTGTCGCCCCACCCAGGCGCTCAAGGACTCGGGAAGAAAGTGAAGCGGGAGAATAGGAAAAAGGACATGGGCTCAGGGCCTGGGCACAGCTTGGCTCTGCAGAGACCTCAGGGTTGGGTTGTCCACCTGGAAAAGGTGGGCGCTGCCTTCCCTCGGTGGCCAGGGAGAGACCTAGTGCAGCCAACCCCGCCCTGAGCTGGTCTGTCCCAGCCAAGGGCTGTGTTGCTGGAGCAGGGCCCACCCCGCTCTCGCCCACCCCTCCGTGTTGCTGTGTTAACTACCACCTCCTGTTGCCAATGGATTCCAGAATGCAGAGGAGAACTCCCGCATCTCCATCACCTTCTTCCGCCTCTTCCGGGTCATGCGCCTGGTCAAGCTGCTGAGCCGTGGGGAGGGCATCCGGACGCTGCTGTGGACCTTCATCAAGTCCTTCCAGGTAGCCACCCTGAGCACTGGCGGGAGGAGGCCTCCGCTTCTCCTGGGCTGCAGGGCTGCATGGGACTCCCCCACCCCAGCTCCCACGGGCTCCCTGAGCCGGAGGAGACAGTCAAGGAACGAGTAGCATCCAGGAGTCAAGACGGGGCTCGCTCTGCTGCTCACTGCTGCTCGTGTCTGACATGAGTCGCTTGGACTCAGTTTGTGGTTCTCAAAAGCACGTCTGGGTCCCCAGATTTCCCTGAGGTCGGGTGGGGAAGGCTGAAAGCCGAGGGGGGCTGAATGGCTCTGCTTTCTTCTCTCACTTAGGTATTTTTCTGCAAGAACTGATTAGACAGAGGGAATTTGTGGTGGAACAAATTTGAAAACCATGGCCCCCAAGACCCTCCCAATTCTGTCATTGCAGCAGTGACTGCTGTTCCTACTTAGGGACTTGGCCGAACTCTCCCGGTGTCACTGCTCTCTCTCGTGGAGAGATGGCCCCTCAAATGAGCACAGGGTTGCCCAACATAGAATCAATTCTCTTGGCTCAGCCATCATTTTCCATCTGTAAAAGCAGAATAATGATTGCCTCTGGCCATCTCTGCGAGGCTTATATTAGCTTAAGCAAAGCCCTGTCAGGTCACTGCCATCAGGCACCTGCTTGCTTTGGAACCCACCCCAAAGGCATACACACCTCCACAGAGAGCCTCCTGCCCTGCGTCAGCATCCCCGCCAAAGACGGGCCCCAGGGAGGGCTCCAGCCTGGCTGCACTCCTAGCCGGCCCAGGCTGACTGCCCACCTCAGGAGGAGCAGGGCCCTCCCTGCCACCCCACCCACCCTGAGCCACTCTTAGTCCCTGGGAGGCTGAGGATTCTTCGGAAAGCAGACTGGGCTGACCCTGTCCAACGGGCACCTTTGGAGACCCACAGGTGTGGGTGACCGTATAGGCCTCCCATGTTTCCTGGGCTGGGAAGAGGCCCCGGGCCTGTGAAGAGTGACGCCGGGCTGTGGAGCTGGAGCGCTGATGGCACTTAGAGTCCACATGGTCTCGCAGTGCCATCTAGTGGTGTGCGGGCACCTGGCCGGGCATTTCCCCAGGGGCCTCCCCAGAAGTGGCAGGGGCTCTGGAAAATTCCGTTGTCTGCGCATTTGAGCAGATAATACCTTGAGTGAATAAAATGTGTGGAACCCAAGTGCAAGACAATGCACGAGTCGTTTTGTAAGCCTTACATCATTTAAACCAGAGGTCCTCAAACTTTTTAAACAGGGGGCCAGTTCACTGTCCCTCAGACATTCCACACATGCGCACTGCGGGCCCGGGACTAGTCGGCTGCTAAGCAGGACAGGCAGCGGCGGCAAAAACACCCGGCGGGCCGGATAAATGTTCTTGGCGGGCCGCATGTGGCCCGAGGGCCGTAGTTTGAGGACCCCTGATTTAAACTCTACAAAAACCCCGCAAAGTCATTGTTGCTCTTCTCATTTTTCAGATGAGGAAACTGAGGCTCAGAGAGATTAAGATACCCAAGGTCTCATAGCTAGAAAGTGGCAGAAATAGGGTTTGAGCCCATAATATTTCTTTTAGTTAAGTTTCCCTTAGTAAATGATTTTATTACCACTAGTGGAACAACATAAAGTCATACAAAGAAAGGGAGGGAGCTGCCTCCACCTGCGCCTCCCGGGGAGCCTTGGTGTGTGTCCTCCGAGCCTTTCTCCTTGCTGAACAAAGATACATGTCTCCTCGGAGGACATTTTGCTCATTTTTCATTGTTTTTACTAAGTAATATCACACTATGTTCTTTACTCTGCAACCTGCTTTTCTCAATACTGTACTGCTTCTCAGGTGATTAAAACCAAGTAAAATGAAGGGTCAGTGCCATCACTCAGGCCTTCTCCCAGGTGCCCAGAACCATGGAGCCCCTGGAAATGCCCCCCCCACACCCCAAGCCAGGCAGCTGCTGGTGGCAGGTGCCGTGCCCTGGGAAGGGGTCCAGCCAGCCTGCCATCTTCACCGCCTCACGAAGTCTTTTGCTTCCTCCAGGCCCTGCCCTACGTGGCCCTTCTGATCGTGATGCTGTTCTTCATCTATGCCGTGATCGGGATGCAGGTAGGGCTCCCTGGTGCTCGGCTCCTCTGTCCCCTGCTTTCCCAGCCCCACACTCCCTGACGCCCTCTGCCTCCTCACCTCCCCCCTGCTCCTGACTACCTCGCTCCCTCCTCTTTCACCTTCTGAGGCCCAAGTGTCACAGGAATTGGAACTTCCCCCGAATGGTACCCTATAGGTAGCAGGGTGAACGGCCCAGAGTGGAATACACAGTTCAGAGAGTTTCTCTCCCCATTTTCCCAGGCCTGGGTTCTGCGCTCAGAAAAACACTTCCAAATTATTCATTGGGCTCAAGAGATAAGGGCCCTTCTAGGAATCCGCAGGAAGGGTGCGTCAGACAGCATCCCTCTCTTTGCCCAGGTCTGACGGGCCTGAGAACTCTCCCCACCCAGTGTCGCTCAGGAGAGAGGGAGGGAGAGAGGCAGGCTCTCCCCATCAAACACACAGCAGTTTCCAGGCCCCCCACCGGTGCCACTGCACTTTCTCCTGCCCCAAGCCCGGAGTTCTCCAGCCACACCTCGGGGTTCCCGAAGAACACCCAGCCCACACTGCACCCTGGCCAGGAGCTTTTCCTCAGCAGCTCCTTGAGCACAATTCTCCTGCTTGCTTATTGCAGAAAGACCCTAAGGTTCATAGGCCAAAACCTTTGAGATGAAAAGAGCTACCTTGCCATTGATCAAGGGTGGCAGTTTCTAAGAAAAGCATCGCTTTAAAAGTTCGGGGGATGGGGTGAGGAGGCCTCTGATTTCAAGGATGCATTAAATTTGTCGAAGCCCCAGATTGTTTATTCCATATCATTCCAGAGAACAAGAACGAAATTTGGAAGTGTGCTTGGGCATATGGAGCTGAAATGGCAAAGGCATCAATAAGTTCTGATGATCTAATGGTGATGATAGTTAATAATAATACAGTATTGTAGCCTTGACATTGCTGACAGATCGTAAGCGTTCTTACACCAAAAAACTATTAACTGTGTGAGATGAGGCATGCTAATTGTCTTGATATTGGTAATGATCCTATAGTGTGTGTGTACATCAAATCATCAACACATTGTACACTTTAAATATATGTAATTATATTTGTTAGTTATTCCTTAATAAAGTTTTTAAGAGAAAATATTCTTAAGAATGTGCAGTTCCCTCCCCCCTGAAAACCAGTGGGCCTGTTCTCAGCCTCAGCGCCCACCGGGCCACCGGGCCTCTCCTGAGGGCCCATGGGCTCTTCTTACCTGTCCAGTGTGGGGGATTGACACAGGGAAGCAGGTGCCTGCCCCCTGGAGGCCCAGCCAGGGTGCATGAGGGGACTCTGCTCAGCTTATAGGCCAGCCTGTCCCAGGGTCAGCGCTGACCCTGAGGAGACCTTTGAGTGATGGGTGGGAACTAGGGTGCTCCTGGTCCATGCTTCACCCAATCCCTTTCCTCTCCCCTTTTAGGTGTTTGGGAAAATTGCCTTGAATGACACTACCGAGATCAACCGGAACAACAACTTTCAGACCTTCCCCCAAGCTGTGCTGCTCCTCTTCAGGTGGGTCTCTGAGGACCGTGCACACAGAAACAGCAGCACGATGCCGCCCTAGAGTCTGGATGTAGAACGAGAGGGGTCTCTCTCCACGAGAGTGAGCAGGGGGTGAACTGGTGCTGGGTCTCCCTCCACGGACTGGGAAGCAGTCATTTCATTGTTATTTACAACCTCCCGTCAGGCAGCCCATGGACACGGCACAGCTGCTGGTAACCACCTGAAAACAGTAGGGGATCAAAAGTCAAATTCTGAGAGCACCCTGGTTTGGGAGCTAAACAGGCTCAAAGCCAAGCCTGCAACACACTTGCTCTATGGCCCTGAGTAAGAATCTAACTTCTCTGAGCCTCAGTTTCCTCATAAAACAAATACAGGTGCCAATGTCGGTGCCATTGCTGTGTTGGGTGGGTATGTCCATGTGCTTGGTTCCTCCTCGGTGAGGCCAGCCATGCACCTTTACTTCTTGGAAAGCCACCCTCGGGTGTAGCTGGGGAGGGCAGGATTCTCATGCCTGCCTGTGAGTGAGCGAGTTTTTGACACTTGCAGCCTGCTTCTCCTCCTCCTCTGGCTCCTAGCCACCCTGTCAGCCCCCTTGGTTCTTATCACTTTCCTGGGACCCCACCTAGTCCAGGGCTGGGAGGTGAGAACTGTTAACTCTATCCTGGGCCACATGATTTCTAGTCATTGCCCTGGCGTTCCTTTCCAGAGGATTCAGGGATTCTCTCTATCAGACAGCCCACCTTCACTATATTCTAGAGCAGTGGTTCTCAACCTTCCTAATGCCGCGGCCCTTTAATACAGTTCCTCATGTTGTGGTGACCCCTAACCATAAAATTATTTTTGTTGCTACTTCATAACTGTAATTTTGCTACTGTTATGAATCGTAATGTAAATATCTGATAAGCAGGATGTATTTTCATTGTTACAAATTGAACATAATTAAAGCATAGTGATTAATCACAAAAACAATATGTAATTATAGATGTGTTTTCCAATGGTCTTAGGCGACCCCTGTGAAAGGGTCGTTCGACCTCCAAAGGGGTCGCGACCCACAGGTTGGCAACCCACAGGTTGAGAACCACTGTTCTAGAGCATCCTTTCTTCATGACCAAGCCTAAGTATCATTATTGCTTAAAAGTCTTCAATCAAATGGCAGAGCCCTCCCTCAGACTGTGGCTATGAGAACACAAGGGCCACTGTCGACTGCAATTTAACAACACTTAAGCCTATGCCACATTTAAATAGGGGAACTAGACACAGATGACAGAGCAAGAACATGGTCTATCTCCCCTCCTTTCCTCAAGTCCTTGATGAGAGAGATATTTTTAAAAGAATAAACCATAACAGTACTAGGAAGAAGAATGGCAAACATGAAAGGGTGCTATTGGTGAGCCAGAAATATTGAGAATTTCCTAAGTGGAAAAAAGCAGATAGGATTCAACTACAAAGAAAAAAAATGTAATATGTACATTCTAAACCACTAGAGGGGAAAATGGATGCACACACATAAACTATTGCAACTTAGCAAAAGGACAGAGATGCAAAGAAGGGAAGGAAGGGAGGGAGAGAGAGAAAGAGAGAGCAAGAGAGTGAGAGAGAAAGAGAGAGAGGAAGAAAGAAAGAAAGAAAGAAAGAAAGAAAGAAAGAAAGAAAGAAAGAAAGAAAGAAAGAAAGAAAGAAAGAAAGAAAAAGAAAGAAAAGAAGAGAAAGAAAACTAGAACATAAATTAAGATGGTGGGATTAAGGACAAAAATTAATAATCATGAAAAATTAAATTTCTCTATTACAAGATAGATATTCTAATGTTGGCTTTAAGAAGTATAGCTCTAGCCTGTTTATAATAGGTAGAGTAAAATAAAATAACCTAAAGAGAATAAAAATAAATAGAAAAAGAATACCAGACCATGCTTACCAAAAATGTAGATGTAATAAAAACAATATCAGAAGAAATAAAATTCCAGGTGAAAGAAGGATATTCAATATTGATAAAAGATATAATCCATCAATAATATGTAACAATCATAAAACCACATGCATGTAACAACGTATTTGGGAATATATCAATCAGACACTGATAGAACCATAAAGAGAAAATGAACACACACACAGGGGGAGACTTCCATACAGCACTTCCATACAGCACATAGAAGCTGACAGACCAAACAGAACATCTAAATAACATAATTAAACCTAATTGAATAACTCTGTACTCAATAAATAGCAAAAAAAAAAAACAGTACTTTTTTAAACACCCAGAATCATTCCAAAAATTAGCCAAGATGTAAGTCACAAAGAAAATTTCAATAAATTCTAAAATTTCTCTTACTTCAATACAGCAAAAATTAGAAAGTAACCATAAAATTAGTAGTCCCTCCAAAATCTATTCACTTAATTGTGTTCGAAATAACTCAGAGCTGAAGCTACAAACTACTTAGAAATGAGAGAGAGAGAGAATAATATCTTAAATTTATGAGCTTTACTAATCAATGAAAAAGGAAAATTTGGAGCCAAGATTAATTTATTTTTTTAAGTTTATAATAATTCAACTAATAGATGGAAAAAGAACAGCCATATTACCCCAAAGGATGAAGGAATGCATTTATTAAAATAAAAGCAGAAATAAATAAAATATCTTTAAAATATATTAATAAACCTTAAAACTGAATCTTTGAAAAGAGCAATAAATAGACAAACTTTCATCAAATCCAAATTTTTTGAGAATTTTTCAAGAGTTTATTTGAGCCAAACTGATGACAGATGCCAAGGAGCAAGATCTCTAATGCTCCCAAGTTTTCCAGCTTCTTTTATTCATTTTAAATTAAAAAAGGAATTTAGAGAAGATTACATAGAGTTGGGGAAAAGCAGGGTAGGAATTGGATTACAGGATTGTTAACTAGATTACGTGCTTTCTTTTATTTACTTTTCAATTAGAGCTTAATTCAGTATTATTTTATATTAGTTTTATGTGTACAGCAGAGTGGTTAGACAATCAAATTATATAATTTATAAAGTGAACCTCCCAATATATCAAGCACTCACCTGGCACCATACATAGTTATTCTAATACTAGAGACTAGAGGCCTGGTGCACAAAATTTGTGCACTCAGAGGGGTCCCTCAGCCCAGCCTGCACCCTCTCACAGTCCAGGAGCCCTCGGGGAATGTCTGACTGATGGCTTAGGCCCGCTCCCTAGGGGGAGCGGGCCTAAGGCAGCAGTTGGACATCCTTAGCGCTGCTGTGGAGGCAGGAGAGGCTCCCACCACTGTCACTGTGCTCGCCAGCCATGAGCCTGGCTTCTGGCTGAGCAGTGCTCCCCTTGTGGGATCAGGCCAAAACCCGCTCTCCTCCAACATCCCCCTAAGGGGTCCTGGATTGCGAGAGGGCACCGGCCAGGCCAAGGAACCCCACCAGTGCATGATTGTGGCTAGGAGGAGAGACGCGGGAGGTTGGCCAGTCAGGGAGGGACCACAGGAGGGCTTCAGGGCATGTCCAGCCTGTCTCACTCAGTCCCAAACAGCTGGACTCCAGCAGCAAGCTAACCTACTGGTTGTCTGCCCCTCGATGGTCAGTGCATGTCATAGCGAGTGGTTGAGCAGCCTTAGCATATCATTAGCATATTACACTTTGATTGGTTGAACAGCCGACCGGTTGACTGGACACTTAGCATATTAGGCTTTTATTATATAGGATTATTGACTACATTCCCTATGCTGTACTTTACATCCTCTTGACTATTTTGTAACTACCAATTTTTACTTCTTACTACCTTCACCTTTTTGACCTAGCCCCCAACATTCCTCCGATCTGGCGACCCTCAGTCTGTACCTATGAGTCTGTTTCTATTTTGTTTGATTGTTTATTTTAGATTTGGCATGTAAGTGAAATCATATGGTATTTGTCTTTTTCTGTCTGACTTTATTTTACTTACAGTAGTAGGTCCATCCATACTGTCAAAAATGGTAAGATTTCATTCTTTATTATAGCCGAGTATTATTCCATTGTATATATGGACCACATCTTTATCTAATCATCTATTGATGGGCACTTGGGTTGCTTCCATATCTTGGCTATTGGAAGATCTTTAGCTTTTCTTGTCTGGGAAGATCTTTATTTCTCCTTCAATTTTAAATGATAGCTTTGCTGGGTAGAGTAGTCTTGGTTGTAGGCCCTTGCTTTTCATCACTTTGAATATTTCATACTGTTCACTTCTGGCTTGAAAAGTTTCTATTAAAAAAATCAGCTTAAAGTTTTATGGGAGCTTTCTTCTAGGTAACTGTTTTTCTCTTGATGCTTTTAAGATTATCTCTTTGTCTTTAACTTTTCTTGTTTTAATTAAGATGTGTCTTAATATGGGCATTTTGGGATTAATCGTGTTTGGGACTCTCTGCACTTCCTGGGCTTGTGTGCCTTTTTTCTTCAATAGGTTAGGAAAGATTTTAGCTATTATATCTTCAAATAGGTTCTTAATCCCTTACTGTCTCTCTTTTCCTTCTAGTACACCCATGATACAAATGTTATACTTGATGTTGTCCCAGAGGTCCCTTAAACTATCCTTATTTTTTTATTCTTTTTTCTTTTTGCTGCTCTTATTGAGTGTTTTTTGCTATTTGGTCTTCCAAATCACGATTGGATCCTCTCAGTGAACCATAAAGGGAAAATGAACACGCACACAGTGGGAGACTTCCATACAGCACGTTGATTCCTAATCTGCTGTTGACTACTTCTAGTGTATTCTTCATTCCAGTTACTGTATTCTTTATTTCTGACTGGTTCTTTTTCATGATTTCTGTGTGTTTTTTAATGCTGTTGAAGTTCTCACTAAGTTTTCTTTAGCATCCTTATAATCACTGTTTTGAACTCTGTATCTGGTAGTTTTATTGTCTCCATTTTATTTAGGTTCCCACCCCCCCCCCCCGGGGGCTATCTCCTGTTCTTTCATTTGAGACAAGTTTCTTTGTCTGCCCATTTTAGCTGTCTCTCTGTGTTTGTTTCTATGTACAAGGTAGATCTACTATGTCCCCCAGTGTTGGTATGTTGGCCTTATGTAATTGTTTCCTTTGGGGCCCAGTGGCACAGTCTCCTTGATTCCCTAAGTCGGGTGCTCAAAGCGTGTTCCTTGTATGGGTTATGTGTGCCCTCCTGTCTGGTTGAGCCTTAATAGCATGTAAATGGGTGGGGTTGAGCCTCAGGCTGGCTTAGTGTATAGATTGGCCACAAGCAGAGTGTATGAGCTGCTATGGGGACTGGCCCCATGAAGAGGAATTTTCTCCAGTAGGGTCTGTGCCAGGTCTGGGGCTGGTCAGCAAAGGCTGAAGGAACCCTGAGACACACTGTCACCTTCTGGCTTCCCCCATTAGGTTCAGCCACTGAAAGAGCCACTGGTGGTACACAAGTCGCATGAGGCAGGTTCTCAGGGAGTCACCAGGTAGGGGCGAGTGGTGTTCACCATGTTAATACAAATTCAAAGTTGGCACCACTTTGAGGCCACTCAGCAAAAGTCTCAGGGTACACCAAGACCAGTAGCCATCAGCCTGGGGCCTGTGAAACTTGGCAGTGGGGTGGAGTCTTAAAGTCAACAGGGTGGAGTTAGTAAATCCATTGGGATACAGCAGATTTAGATTTGGCCATTTGGAGGGAGGGCTTAACACAGGAAAGGTAGTGCCTGTCAGCCATGCAGGAAGACGGCCCTCACCTTAAGCAACACAGCTGAGTTTCTCCCTGTGTGTCTCTGGCAACCTCCTCCAAGCTTGCCTGGAATGATATCATAGGTTGATCCATTTATATAAATCCTTTTTTTGAAGCTTCAAGAGACCAATATGTATGTTTTCCATGCATTCTGCCTAATTTTATAGTCGGCTTTTTCTAATTGTGCATGCAAGAGATCAATTTAGAAGTACCAAAGAATCCTCATGATGGCTATCTTAGTTATGAATGGGAGGCTGACTGTTGTGGGGCCTATTGCCCATGTTAATTTTGAGATCTGTAGAATCTGAACAAACTTCTAGGGAAAACCAGCACTTATTTTTTTTAAATATATTTTATTGATTTTCCACAGAGAGGAAAGGAGAGGGATAGAGGGTTAGAAACATCTATGAGAGAGAAACATCGATCAGCTGCCTCCTGCACACCTCCCACTGGGGATGTGCCCACAACCAAGGTACACGCCCTTGACCAGAATCGAAACTGGGACCTTTCAGTCCACAGGCCAACACTCTCTCCACTGAGCCAAACCGGTTAGGGCAGAAAACCAGCACTTACGTGCACATCTCCAGATGAGCCAATGCATGAATATCCCTATAGGACTGCATTATGCCCTACAGGAAATTTTTCATCAGGCAACAAAGATTGTTAGTCACCTAACAATACCTAAACAAAGGCCTCTGAGAGCTTCCTGGGTGCTGCCAGAACCATGGCACTTTCCAAGGCCTGGGCCCCTCTCTTGGGCTCCTCTTTTGGGGTGAACCCATTCCAAGTGCCCTCTGCTTCTCCGCATGGCTCCTGCCATCTTCTCCAGGATTAGCTGCATTATTGCACTGGACAACTCCCAGCACCTATCTGTGCCACTCTGGATTCGGAGATCTGAACTACTATCATCACCCCATTGACTATTCAGGTTGGGGAAGCAAGTGTCCTTTCTCTTTCATAGTTCAGTCTCTCATTTAACCACCAACGATTTTGTGCACTCTCAGTAAACAATCCAATTAAAAGCAGCAGCCCATTCTTTTCCTTTCCCTGGATTATCTCAACCCTTATCTACCTCAAGAATTTTCTAAGAACAGCTCAGATAAAGTCATGGCCTGCTACTTAAAGCAAGGAGGCCTGCGGTTTTGCGAGAGACTCACCCAAGTTCACCCAATGCAAAGTAGGGAGCTGGTGGGGCATAATGGGCCCTTTCTTGTACCTAACGCTGGGTCCAGGTCTGCAGGATGGTCCTGGATGGGCTTTAGAATCTTGCCGACAATGCCAAGTAAATGTTGACATAAGAAACGTCTAAGAGATTTTTTAATGGGTTTATTTGAGCCAGGCTGATGACATTTGCCAGGGAGCAAGGGCAAATGTTCCCTCAAATCCAATTTTTAAAAAAGACACAACAACATCAGGAATAAGAAAGCAACATAATTACAGATGTGAAAGTGAGTTTTAGAATGATAAGAGAACGTTATTTTTTCTGATTATTTTTATTGTACAGTGTAGCATATATAGAAGGGTGCTTAAAACAGAAATATGCTTCTCAATGAATTTTTCCAAAGCAAGTATCTATGTAGCCTTCATCTAAGTTAAGCAATAGAACGTTACCAACCCCTTAGACATCTCCCCCTAATCACTTTTCCCTTCCTCCTCCCCAAAAGTAGCCACTACTCTTTGCTTATAGAAATGAAAGAGACAATGAATTTTTTTACGTTGCCGTATTTTATTCAGTACTATTTTGGAGAGATTCAAGCATTATTTTTAAATATATATTATTATTATTGATTTCAGAGAGGAAGGGAGAGGGAGAGAGAAATAGAAACATCAGTAATGAGAGAGAATCATTGATTTACTGCCTCCTGTATGCCCTCTATTGGGATCAATCCCACACCCAGGCTTGTGCCCTGATCTGGAATGGAACCGTGACTTCCTGGTTCATAGGTCAATGCTCAATCATTGAGCCACACTGGCCGTGCTCAAGCATCTTTTTAAATGTATCAGTCGTTAGTTCATTGTCATTGCATGTAACTTACTGAATAGATGTGCTTTAATTTATTAATTCAGCCTATGTTGATGTTCATTTAGTTTGTGTTTTTATTTAATGAATATTCTTATTCATACTCTTAGTATACTAATTTCTATTAGAAAAAGTAGAATTTGGGGGCCTTGGGCGTTACATGTACTGTTTAGTAAATACTGCCAAATAGGTGTCCAAAGTGGTTGTACTAGTGGTTGCAATATATGAGCATTCCCCTGCTTTGCTTTCTGTGAAAACTGCTCTTTTCACTTTGCTAGCTAATCTGAGGAGTTTGTAGTTGTTTCTCATTGTAGTTTCAATTTGTATTTTTCTAATGCCTAAAGAGGTTTAGCATCTTTTTATAAATTTTTGTTTTATGAAGTGCCTGTGTAGTCTCTTTTTCCATTTTCTTTTAACAAAAGTTCATTCTAGAAGTTCTCTATATAGCTTGACTATGAGCCCTGTGTGCATTCTATGTGCTGTAAATATTTTTCTCACTGTATGGCTTTTCTGTTTCCTCTCAATGGTGTCACTGATGAACAGAAATTCTTAATTTTATTAGAGCAGTTTAATCAATATTTTTATCTTGTGTCTTATTTAAATTTCATACTCCCAAGTTAATGAAGATATTTTTCTCTATCTGCCACAAGTTTTCTTGTTTTTTATTTACATTTGGATCTGCATCCACTTGGAAGTGATTATTATGTATGGCATAAGATAAAGATCAAATTTAATATTTTTGTCCATATGGATGTGGATATGTGGTTGACCTAAGGCCAGTCATTTGAAAATATCCTTTCTTCAGTTGTCTGCAATCCAATCTTCCACATATCAAATATCTATATAGGCATGGATCTTTTCCTTTTGCATTGATTTGTTGGTATAAATCCTACACCTAAATCACATTGTGTTAATTAATGTAGTTTTGTAATGAGGTTTAACACTGGTTTTATTTCTTCCTTAAGTATTTTGTAGAATTTAACAATGTGGTGATCTGGGCCTGGTATTTAATTTTTGAGGAGGTTTTCAATTATGGACTTCATAATTTTAACAATCAAAGACCCATTCAAATTTTCTTTTACTCTGGAGTCAGTTTTTATAAATTGTATTTTTCTAAGAATTTTTTATTGCATTTAAAGTTTCAAAGTTATTGATGTACAGTTATTCATAAATAATACCCTTTTATATTTTAATGTCTATAGTGGTGTTGTCCTTTTTTTCATCCCTGGTTATATACTCTCATTCTCCCTCTCTCTCTTTCAGCATTTAATCAGTATTGCCAGGGGTTTATTAGCATTATTATTAAATGTTTTCAAAGAAACAACTTTTGTTTTAGAATTTGAAATTTGTATATCTTTTTGATGATTTGAGCCTTTTGTTGTTAATCCTCACCTAAGGATATTTCTTCCATGGCTCTTCAGAGAGAGTATAAGGGAGTGAGAGAGGAAGAGAGAAAGAAACATCGATGTGAGAGGGACACATTGACTGGTTGCCTCCAGCACACAACAAGGGGTGGGAGCAGACTCTCAACCCTTCAGTGCACAGGCCGATGCTTTAACCACTGAGCCGTTTAACCTTATAAAATATGTATGCCTACTAATAATTTTATTATAAATTCTACTTTGTGTGATATTAATACATCTATACCAGCTTTTTGTTTATTTGTTTTTAGTGTTTATATGGTATACTTTTTCCACGCTTGAACATAAATCTTGCTATATTCTTACATTTTAGATATATATCTCTTCTAAGTAGCCTATATTTTAATACAGTCTGACATATTTGCTTCTAACTTGAGGGATTTTTTTTTTCATTCTTTTACTTTCAACCTACTTGTACCTTTGAATCTAAAGTGTCTCCTATAGACAACACATAGTAGGAACATTTTTTATTAATTCAATCTGACAATCCCAATAAGAGAATATTATTACAAATTTATGTCAATATATTTGAAAATCTAAATAAAGTGGATGCTTTTCTATAAGAAATATATGCACCCCTATGTTCATAGCAGTGCAATTTACAATAGCTAAGATTTGGAAACAGACTAAGTGCCCATCAACAGATGAATGGATTAAAAAACTGTGATACATTTATACAATGGAATACTAGGCAGCTGTAAAAAAAGAAAGAACTCTTACCATTTGCAACAGTTTGGATGGGCCTGGAGAGCATTATACAAAGTGAAATAAGCCATCAGAGAAAGATAAGTATCACATGATCTCACTCATACATGGAATCTAATGAACAACATAAACTGATGAACAAAAATAGATTCAGAGACAGAGAAGCACCTGATTTCTTAGGATATATTCCTAAAAGTGGGATCACCAGGTTACACAGGCATTCCATGACTTTCTGTAGCCCTTTTAACTGGTGCCAACAGATGTCCAGACCTGCGCTAAGCCCCGCCCAGCCGTGTGCATTTGTTTACTCTCCCGGTGACTGGTGAATGCATGCATTTACTAGACCTACTCAGTATATATTTAAAATTACAGTAATACATATAGAAAACTTTTCTTTGAAATTAAACTTTTCATACAGACTGAATTTTAATGACACAAATATGTCTACATAAATAAAACCAGGTAAACTAATTTGTCAACTTTTTAAAAAATATTTTTATTGATTTCAGAGAGAGGAAGGGAGAGGGAGAGAGAGATTGAAACATCAATGATGAGAGAGAATCCTTGATTGGCTGCCTCCTGCACGCCCCCTACTGGGGATCGAGCCCACAACCCAGGCATGTGCCCTTGACGGGAATCAAACCCAGGACCCCCCAGTCCGCAGGCTTACGCTCTATCCATTGAGCCAAACCGGATAGGGCTAATTTGTCAACTTTTTAACAACACATTTGGAAAACCTACTTTATTAGATAACAGACTTTCGGCTTTAACAGACCCCCCTCACTTGAATTAATCAATTATATTGAGGTTTTACTCTATTTCCTCTATATTAGCTGCAGGCAAAAAATATAACTTTTTAAATATTCCATTTATAATAAAATACTTTGTTTATTTTAAATAAGATACTTAAAAATAGCCTAGCAAAGATGTTTTTGGCGAAATCATAAAATGTTATTAAAAAGCATGAAATAGGACCTAAATGAATGGTGACATGTGTCCTATTCCTGGCTAAGAGACAATATCACAAAGATGTCAAATTCCCCAACTTAATCTATATTTTAATGCAATTTCAGTGAAATGCTCAACAGGATTATTCATGGAACTTGGTAAGCTGACCATACCATGTCAGTGGAATAGAAAAGGAAAATGAATAGCCAAGACAGTTTTCAAGAACAACAAGCTAGAGTCACTCTCCGAGACAGCAAACCTTAACTGTAAAGTCATAGTGGTCAAGACAATGTGGTCTACTAGGAATAGAATGAAATGGCTAGTGTGAGACCTACACATGTATGGGAAAACAGTTATGTCAGAAAAGATATTTCAAATCAGTAGATGAAGATGGACTATTCAATAAATTGTATTAAGAAAATTGGTTATCTATACAGAAAAAGAGAAAGCATATTTCTACCTCATATGGAGTACAAAAATATATTTCAGATTCATGGGTTATTATGAAAAACAAAATTTTACAACTTTTAGAACAGAGGAGAATTTTTTATGACCCATAATATAGAAGAATATTTTAAACAAGATACAAAAAAAACCATAGAGGAAAACTTTATAAAATTATTAAAAATAAAAAATCAGAAAAAATTATAAATTTGGCCACATTGAAATTTAAAACTTAGATTCATCAAAACATACCACAAATAAAGTCAAAGACAAGCAAGCCACAGACTGGAAGAAGGTCTTGTGATGCATATAACTGAAAAAGATTAATATGAAAAATATAGAAAGAATCCTAAAAACAAACACAACAAATAGCCCATGAGACAAGAATATGAACATGCAAGTCAACAGAAGATGAAATAAAAATCTCAACACATTAGCCATATTAAAACAGCAGTGAAATATTTTATACCCATCACATGAGCAACATTTTTTTAATTCACTAATAGAATTGAAAAATCTAAACACATAGAAACAGGGGATGCAAAAGTGGTTTCCAGGAGAGGAATAGGAAGAAGTTGGTAAAAGGGTACAAACCTTCAGTTTTAAGGTGAATAAGGTCTGAGGATCTGATGTGACACATGGTGACTATAGTGACAATACTGTGTTGCAAGGGGCCGGGGAAGGGGCCAGAGATGTGGGCTTGAATCCATGGGTGTTGGGTTCTCTCGCCTCTCTGCCCCAGGTGTGCCACCGGGGAGGCGTGGCAGGACATCATGCTGGCCTGCATGCCAGGGAAGAAGTGCGCCCCGGAGTCTGAGCCCCACAACAGCACGGAAGGGGAGGCACCCTGTGGCAGCAGCTTCGCCGTCTTCTACTTCATCAGCTTCTACATGCTCTGTGCCTTCCTGGTAAGCTGGAGTTGGACTAAATACCCACAGGGAATGAGCGAGCAGGTCGGGGCAGCTTGACCCTGCCATCTCCGCAGCTCATGGCAAAGGCGACCCCAGCAGAAGAGCTGCCGCAGAAAGATTGAGTTAATAGGAATGTCCAACCACACTGAGACAAGGACAGAAAGCCTGAGCCAGAGTGACCGCAGCCAGCATCTCTCTTGTCCGTTCTTGGCTCTTGTCATGGTGGCATTGTCCCAGAGGACAGAGGAGATGCCTGTGGAGGCCTAGAAGCAACTTAGACATTTTTGACCCTTTGATTGGAGAATGAGGGAAAGGTGGTAGATAAAGTTGCCCTCTCTTCTTGGCAGCCCTGCCCAGCAGCCTAGGAGGGAAGCTGTCCAGCCCACGTGTGGGTTCTGCACACATAATTCTGAGGGGAGCTGTGTTATGATCATATCCAAGAGGCCCAAGTTTCAGGGACTGGTGGTGTAAATGGTGACATATGGCTGGTCTTTAGAAATGTCAGCTTCTGCCATGCTGGCAAAGTGGATTCAAGTGGCAAGTGTGTAAGAAGGTCCTCTTAGGTAACTCATCATACTCTCTGTTCTCTGCAGATTATCAACCTCTTCGTAGCTGTCATCATGGACAACTTTGACTACCTGACAAGGGACTGGTCAATCCTTGGTCCCCACCATTTGGACGAATTTAAAAGAATATGGGCAGAGTATGACCCTGAAGCCAAGTAAGTTCCCAGGCAGAAATTCTGATTCCCAAAGCCAAGAGGGAGGATTGCACAACCATACCTATAGAAGAGGGTCTAGATGGGTTAGCGTGGGGTGGGTCCACTGGAAGCACTGAATTGTACCAGACCCCAGGGTCCAGGGTCAAGGACCAGCAGTAGGAAGCCAGGCACTTTGATTAAGTCATGAATATATCTGCAATTTGCAGTTGAATGGAAAGATAGAATATTCTAGTATTTAGAATAACTGGTAGATACTCAAGTTAGGATGAATAGGACCAGGTACATCTCAACTCCTTTCCTGCCTCAAGTCCAAGGATACCCTTTTCAATCAATCACATTTGGTTAACACTCAATAAATACCTTTTGGTCAGGTGGTTAGTTGACTGAAGCAGCAAGTACATGTTGAGAATTTCATTGCACTACTAAATCCTTCCATTTTGAACATACACCACTGGATGGCTCACTAAAACCTAAACATGTATATATTGGTTTTGGAGTTTTACCATGCAATTCTGAAGCTCTGCACTGAGTTTGACCAATAGGACTCCAGCTATGGAGAGTCCCTCCTATAGGTGGGCCCCCACCTCTCAGGAACATGAGTCCTGGCCCGCTGGCTAAGACCATGGCTCCTGACTGGCCTTTCCCTCCTCTTCTTCCTCTTCTAGGGGTCGTATCAAACACCTGGATGTGGTGACCCTGCTCCGGAGGATTCAGCCCCCACTGGGTTTTGGGAAGCTGTGCCCTCACCGTGTGGCTTGCAAAGTAAGAGACAACCTGGGTTCATGGGAGAAAGAGAGAAAATATGGGAGGCAAGATGCCTGTTTGTCTTGTAACCTTGGTCAAGCCAATGCTTTAAGGAAGTGAAGACAGTATTTTATGTGCCTAAAGAAATGAGCCTGAGCCAGGTTATATTTTAAGGTTCCTTCCAGCAATAAGTTCTCAGCCTCTATAAAGGAAAAGCGAAGTGAATGCCTCATGTCCCAGTGAGCCCTGTGCCCAGTCCTGAGTAAAGGCCCTTGTTCAGAGCACGCTGTGCCACCTATGCAACCTCACAGACTTCCATCTAGGATGGTGGATTAGGGTGTTCTCCTAGGATCACAGGGCCAATAGAAGGTCCATGCATCAGCTTCAGGGATCCACAAAGCCCTAAAATTGTATATGAAGTCACTGAGACACTCACAAATTGTACCAGGGAGAGAATCATCGTGCTCATCAGATTTCCAAGTGAGTCCATGATGTTTAGGACAAACATCCTAGGTTCTGTTAGACCTGACTTCTTGCCTATGTGGCCCTTGCATGACCCTGAGAGTGAGCGCTCCCTTAAGTCTGTGCCCTCTCTTGCCTCTGTAATCCCAACCATGTAGCCCAGCACTTGCTGAAGAGTCTTGTTTCCACTCTCTCCCCTCTTTCTTTAACTCTCATGATCACCCTTCTGAATTCCATGTTGGAATAGTGACAGGTTGAAAAGGGGTTAGGGGGCAGTGACATCAGAGAACTGTACAGAGGAAGAAACACAAGTAGAAAAATTCAACTCTGTGGATAACCCACTCATGGAAAATGGAGAATTGACAGAATATAGAACCTTCTACTTGTGCTCTGTCTTACTCCGTTTTTCCTCACTTGTACCTCCACTTCATTCAAAAAAAAAAGATTTTAGAAGATTTCCCAGGGTGTAAAAGATATGAGAAACAAAGAGCACAAATTAAGTGTCAGGGAAAGCATAGTGGGAAACTAGAGTGGCGATGAGTGAGGCTGCAGTTCCATCGGGGCCTCCGGATGGGCCTGCACAGGCTGCGATTGAGCTGGCACTTCCCAGAGACCGCTGGAAAAGTCACTCAGAGCAATTATAACCCTTCTTGGCACCACGATTGACAGGAGGACACCATGTGATCTAACGAATAATAGCCTTGACCACATCCTGGGAGCAGATGCCAGAATGAATTTCATGGTGCCTTTTCTCACAATGACCCTGGTATATGCTGAGGGCCCCACACTGAGCACAGTGCCATGGCAGCAGTGTTGGGGGTGGGGGGTGGGGAAGGAGGAGAGAGGGCAACTCAATCCTGTCCAGTGTCAGCAAGCCTCTGATCCAGCCTGATGTAGAGGTAGATTTTTCAATATACAGAAAAAAAGGACAAATGCATCTCCTGCAAGCATCTCCCATTATTGTCTCTCTTATCAGGCGTTAGATGAATGTGGGCTGGCAGGTGGCTCCCAGCAAATGCCTGCGCACAGCTGCTCTCTGTTGCCAGTAGAGAGCACACCCATACGCATGAGCAGCATTTGAACGGGGAAGGGGTTGGAAGCAAGGGTCTAACAGGGACAACTTCCATCCCTCCCTCACTCTGGGCAGCTGGGTGAGAGTATCCGTGGCAAAGCCAAGATTCTCCCAGAACAGGTTTTGAATACATTTCAGTGGCTCCTGCTTCTACACGCCCGCCCACTGCAGACACATGCACACATGTTCAGAGGCTCCCTCCCAGCGTTCTCCTGCCCTGGTGATTCCGTGGGTCCTTTGAGAACCGTTTGCTGTAATCACCAGCTCTGCCTCCCTTCCCCCTCCAGCGCCTGGTCTCCATGAATATGCCTCTGAACAGTGATGGGACGGTCATGTTCAATGCCACCCTATTTGCCCTGGTCCGGACAGCCCTGAGGATCAAAACAGAAGGTAAGAATCACCCACAGGGCACTGGAAGAGCCACCCAGAAGACCTGGCACACCAGCTAGAGGCGGTTGGCACCTGCAGAGGCCCAGGACCTTCCCGTCCTGCGCGGAGCTGTGGCTCAGCAATAACTCCACCTCGGGGTTATAAACCGGGCCTCGTCCTGTTTCCTTTGCCTCTTGAATGGCCTCTAGCTTATTTATTTTGAACTCCAGCTTTCCATGTTGAAGTCATAGGGTATCGTTCAAAAACCAGAAAAAGGTGAGTGTTACCTGAAGCAAGACCAAGCCTCACCTAAATGAAATTGAATTGTCTGCAAATGGGCCTCTCAAATGCTCAACATTCTTTTTAAATTAAAAAATCTGTGTGGACTCTGGATGGGTAGCCCAGCTGGTTAGAGAGTTGTCTTGATATGTGAAGATTGTGGGTCCGATCCCCGGTCAGGGCACATACAAGAGTCAATAAGGGCCCGGCCGGCATGGCTCAGTGGTTGAGCATCAACCCATGAACCAGGAGGTCACAGCTTGATTCCTGGTCGGGGCACATGCCCAGGTTGCGAGCTCGATCCCCAGTGTGGGGCATGCGGGAGACAGCGGATTGGTGATTCTCTCTCATCAGTGATGTTTCTCTCTCTCTCTCTCTCTCTCTCTCTCTCTCTCTCTCTCTCTTTCTCTCTCTCTCTCTCCCTCTCTCCTCTCTCTGAAATTAATAAAAATATATTTTTTTAAAAGAATCAATCAGGGCACATACCTAGGTTGTCTCTCTCTCTCTCTCTCTCTCTCTCTCTCTCTCTCTCTCTCTCTCTCTCTCTCTCTCTCTCTCTCTCTCTCTCTCTCCGTCCCCCCCCCCCCAGTTTTCTTATCTTCTTATCTCCCTCTCTAAAAAAATATAAAAAATAATAAAAACATATCCTTAGGTGAGGGTTAAAAGAAGCCCTGTGTGGGGAAGGGGTCATAGTGGCAAACGGTGACTATGGTCGAAGCCATCACATGCAGTGGCACAAGGGCTCAGCCAGCTCACGGGTAGGGGTTAAGATCGCACCTGTGCCCCACTAGGCAGGCCGTGCTCCCTGGGCCCGTGTCCACGTGGAGGGACACCTTCTAGTTTGCACAAAAGCACCCTGCGGGCTGCAGCCGCTTTGGCTGCAATAATCGGCTGTCTGTGTAATTGATGTTTTCCTGAACCATCTGTGGAAAAGGCTGTATGAAATGTACCTAAGAGTTGTATTTGCTGTAAGACCTTCTAGCCTGTTATATAGTGTTTCTCAGAGAGTGATCAAAAGACCACCTGCCTCAGATTCAACTATTGGAGTTTCTTTAAAATACTGAGCCCACGCACCAGCTCAGATCTCCAAATCTGAGGCTCAGAGCAGGCTCGGGAATCTGCACGTTCAACCAGCCACATTAGGATTCAGACAGGAAGTGAAGTTTGAAACCCTCATCTAGAGAACAAAGAAAGCACAGAGAGAAGCAGTATGTCTTCTTTCCCTTCTCATGCTTCAGTCTGAGAGGTGCGGGCTGCCAGCCACGCGTCTTGGGCGCAACAGAAGGAGCTGGGCAGGGAGAGGGAGACCTGACTCGGATCACATCTGTGACAAGTTGTGTGTCCTCTCTCTGCTTAAGCTTCTTCATCGTCAAATAAGAGGGGTAATGAGCTGATACGAGGGGAGTCACTTCAGTGAGTAACCCAGAGAGGTGCCTTCTCTCGGTTAAAGCCTTCCAGAAAATAATAGAAACATCCTAAATGAAAGAAAACAAAAACAGGCCATCACAATACATGTCAAAAATAATGAGCTCATCTTTAAAAAAATTAAAAATGGTTCAAGTTCTGCTGCTAAGCTACTAGTCTAAAGAAACAACGAATATACTCTTGGTAGCTAATGCAATAGCTCAATCTGAAATGGATGTAAGTAGGCCTATTCTTCACACTGGAACAACTGAACACACATTTAATGTACTGTGTGTATATAGCAAGGAGAAAAACTGGAAGGACATTTATTATGTTAAAATGATTCTCACTGAGTAGTAGAGTGAGCAGTGATGTTTACCTTCTTCCTTTACTTCTGTTACTTTCCAAATTTCTACAATGACTATTACAGTTATGTCCAGGAGGAAAGGTTTCCTTCTCTAAGGGAGAAGGTGTGACAACTGCGAGAAGGAATACTGTGCAGGACTTACAGCTTGATGTAAATTGAGGGAACACATTTTCATTCCTTGGAGGACTGAATAGCACTGGTGCACGGAGGCCCGAGTCCTCACTGTTGAAGATGCGCTGTCAGCGCAAACCAAGCCCCAGCTAAAGAATACCAACCGCTGCTGACAGTGCCCAAGGCGCTGCTCCGAAATGCCCAGGACGCATGGCCAGGCTCCAGGAAATGAGCGCTCACGGGCGGGAGAAGCCAGCCACATGGGAACTGCAGTCAACAATTAAAGGAAACTTGAAACACTAAGACATTTATCTACTGCATAGCATTGTCCCTATGGCTCACAGCACTGTTTTGTATGCTTAAAATTCTGTCTGGTGGGTAGATCTCCTGTTAAGTGTTCTTACCAGAATAACATGAAATTTGGGGGGGGCGGAGGAATAGCTACCAAAGGGCCCACAGTGCCAGCTCAGGGGCAAACCTTTATCAGAGACAAACCCTCCCCCATAGTGTTAATCTCTTAAGTCTAGAAGACAAAGGCAAGTTCTTAGAAGCCACTGGAGAGAAATGTGAGAAAGCATCTCAACTTGTGAGGATAGAGTCTTCACCAGTCATCACCCTTCAGACTTTTGAGCGTGGAAGCAATTGGACAGAAATTATCACCTTCTTCAGAGAACCAGTCCCAAGCCACACAAAACTTTGGGATGCAGAAGGAAGATATGTTTAAATACTTAGATGATGTGCAACAACTGCTAGTGACGTTCCCCAGGTACACAGCTAATCATGAGAATAAACTGAAGCCTGAAAAAGATTAAAAGTTCTTTTGGAAGATAGATTTGTTGCCTAAGTCCATGGTAGCAGACTGTAGCAGACGGGACAGAAATGTTTCCTCTCACAGTTCAGGTGGCCAGAAGCTCAAAATCAAGGTGTCAGCGGGGGTCCCTTTCGGCTCTGAGGGGAGCTGTTCCCTGCCTCTCTCCTGGCTCCTGGTGGCTTTCTCACTCCAGTCTCTGCCTCCATCCTCTCCTGGCCTTCTTCCCTGTGTGTCTCCACATGTCTCCTCATCTGATAAGGACACCGGTCACACTGGATTTAGGGCCCACAAACTCATCTTAACTAATCACATCCACAAAGACTCTATTTCCAACTAAGGTCATATGCCAAGGTTCCATGTGGACATGAATTTGGAGGGAACACTATTCAACCCACTACATAAGATAAGTATATTTGAGCATTGTATTAATTTGGACTCTTTCACTGCATATGTCAGAAACCACTAGCTACCTTACCCAGGAAGGGAGCCTAACCACAAAGGACTCCCTCCACAACTAGAATGCCAAGACTGCCCTTTGGCTCAGGTGCTGTTTGGATCGATGTTCCCACAGGGGATTCAGGTGTCCACCACTCCCTTGCCACCTCTGCTTGCTCCTGTTGGGCTTCCTTCAAAGGGAGCCTCTCTGCAGGGCCACAGAGCGGATTCCAGCGCAGGCAGCCTGACCAGCTCTGGCCGTGCTGCCACCCTGCGGAGTAGCACTAAGCAATTCAGCACACAGACCTCACTTTATTGCTCGTTGCAGATAGGGCAAGACCCTCCACCAGAAAAAGGATTAGGACTTGCTGAAGGCTCAGCTGATGGTTACCATTTTTTAGCAATATTTTTCAGTTAAGGTGTTTACATTGTTTATATAGACACTAGAGGCCTGGTGCACAAATTCGTGCATGGGTGGGGTTCCTCGGCCTGGCTGGCGATTGGGCCAATCAGGACCGTCTCCCAATCAGGGCTGTCCGGGGGCAGGGAGCACGGGAGGTTGACCGGCTGAGGGAGGTTGGCCGGCTGAGGGAGGTTGGCTGTGGAAGCTCACTGACCACCAGGGGGCAGCTACTGCATTGAAGGTCTGCCCCCTGGTGGCCAGTGTGCATCATAGCTATTGGCCAGTCATCGGTCATCCAGTCGTAACAGTCACTTTGGCTTTTATATATATAGATAATGCTATTGTACAATTAATAAACTACAGTATAGTGTAAACATAATGTTTATATGCACTGGGAAACCAAAAAAAAATTGTGACTGGCTTAATTGCAACATTCGCTTTATTGCGGTGGTCTAAAACGGAATATCATAGAAGTCTGCCAGTATTGGTTTCCTATTGCTGTATAACCAATTACCACACATTTCTTGTCTTGAAACAACGCCCAGGTATTGGCTCCCAGTTTTGTAGTTCAGGAGTGGAGCCATGGGGTAGCTGAGTTCTGTGCTCAGGGCTTTACAAGGCCAACAGGATATTGGTCAGGATGTGTCCTCTCCCAGAGGCTGCAGGGAAGAACCCACTTCCAGCTCATTCAGGTTGTTGGCAGGATTCACTTCTTGCAGTTGCAGGGCTGGCTCTCTGCTGGGACCACTCAGCCCCAGAGGCTGCCTCTCTCAGCTCAGCTCACAACACAGTGCGTGCTTTCTTCCAGGCCCACGCCACCATCTCTCTCACTCCTGCTCCCAGCTGGAGAGAACTCTCTACTTCCACCTTTTGACCCCCTTCACACGTTTATTTTTTGTTTGTTTTGTTTTTTATTGAGGTACAATTGACATATAACATTATAATAGTTTCAGGTATACAACTTAGTGATTTGTTATTTGTATATGTTGTAAAATGATCACCACAATAATGCTAGTTAACATTCATCACCATGTATAGTTATAATATTTTTCTTGTGATGATAACTGTTTTTTTAATCCTCACCTGAGGCTATGTTCATTGATGAGAGAGAGAGAGAGAGAGAAAGAGAGAGAGAGAGAGAGAAACATTGATTGATTGCCTCCCGTATGCACCCCAACCACAGACCAAACCCACAACCTAGGTATGTTCCTTGACCAGGAATTGAACCCACAACCTTTTGGTGTACAGGATGACGCTCCAACTAACAGGGCCACCCATCCAGGGTTTGTGATGAGAACTTTTAATATCTACTCTCTTAGCAACTTTTAAATTGCAATACAGTACTAACTATAGTCACCAAGTTGTGCATTATATTCCCAGGACTTACTTATTTTATACTGGAAGTTTGTACCTGAGAACTCTCTACTGTTAAAGAGCTCATGTGATTAGGTCAGGCTCACCTAGATAACCTCCCCATCTCAGGGTCATATGTGTCATGTAATAAAACCTACTCACAGGGTGAAATCCCTTCTGGTCACAGGCCAGGGACTGTGCAGGGGTGCATATATCAGTGGTGGTGGGAGGAAGGTTGGGGGCATCTTACATCCTGTCTCACAGCTGCAGGCCTCAGCTTTCCTCTCACATGGCAATAAGGCCATTATCCCAGAGGCTGCATGGGGTAGCACCTCATTAGCCTGTTTCGCCAGTGGGGAAGGTAGACCCAGAGAATCCAGTGTCTTCAATTTCTGCCTCCACACTGAGGCTGTGCCACCTGCTCCCCGCAGGAGACTCAGCAAAGGGCTTTGACACTGGGGAGACTGCTCTTCTTCCAATCACCCACATCTCTCTGGCAACCACGGGGGCCCTGAGAAATGCCATCCAGGAAGAGCCCCTGTGCTCTCCCGCCAGATGGCTGTTGAGCTCTGTCCAGCACCAGCAGCCTTGTCAGTCCTAAGTGCCGCCCACAAGGAAAAGCAGTGTGTGAGGTGAAGGGACGCCCTTGGCCGGCTGAATAGCAGGCCAAGAAGGAATGGCGTTGGACAGGGCACAACACAGGGGAGAAAGAGAGAAACAAGGGATCAGGACCATCTGTGGGGCACTTGATGCTGAGAACACACCCCATGGGGGGCCTCCAAGAGTCGGATGATCTTTTCAGCCTTGTGTCTGTCTCCCTCCCCTCAGGGAACCTGGAACAAGCCAATGAGGAGCTGCGGGCCATAATCAAGAAGATCTGGAAGAGGACCAGCATGAAGCTGCTGGACCAAGTGGTGCCCCCCGCGGGTGGTAAGTGCTTCCCGGTCTCCGCACACTCGCCACTTGCCTGGTTCTTGAGTTGCTAGGCTTGTGGGAAACCTGCTCTCCCCGAACCCTGCCTGTGGGCTGAAAGGCCCACCTGGTTAGAAGGGACGAGGGTGCCACACCCTCCACAAACTCAGATACAGGCCATTGGGTTGGAGATCGAGTCCAGTCCTGCATTTCGCAGATGAAGTCAGGCAAGGCCTCTCAAAGCTTGAGGTTTGGCAGAACTTCAAGTAAACTTTTAAGTTTCCCCATAAACCCCTGGCCTGATGGCTCTTGTCATAAATGGGCCCTGAGAGCGCCTCCTGGTGGGAGCTGTGTGTGTCCTTCCCAGGGCATGTTGCTCAGCCCTGTGCACCCACAGCCCCTACCGCTGTCCTGAGCCATAGGTAAAACAGCCTTCCCACACATGTAATTTCCAAAATATTAATATAATGCTTTAATGAATATAAAATGTATTGAAATCTAATGGCTTTCAATATGTAAAGTTATAACTAACTGAAGGAATGCTTGTATGCACCCACGTATAACAAATAAGTGTTTAAAGGAAGTAAGATGATTGAATATTGTCAACATCTTGTTTTTGTCATTTTGAAGTATAAGGCCTAAGTATATTTAAACAACTTTACACACGCACATATATATACATACACCTACATGCATGCACATGCAAAGGACACATGCTGACTGAGACAGGCAGGTCAACGACAGCGGGGACTCAGATTCCATCGGGGCAGGTGAAGCAAAGTCTTCTGTCAACTTACACAGCAGTTATGTTCCTGGAAAATTCTGGACATATTAAAACTATGTAAAATGAAGTGAGGTTCTTAGCTCGGATAATTATAAGCAGGTTGTCCCCCACATGGATGTCCTATCATAGTACTTGAAAGAGTGAGAAGCTATTATTTATTGTGCAAAACATGTCTGTGCTTAAGGGCCACATCGAGAGCCATTTAGTACCAGTAGCACCCCAAGTCACCATGTCAACTAAAAACATCCCACCTGCCTCAAAACACTTTTTAAAAGGTGACACCACCCCTGTTGACTGAAGGGTCCCAGGTTCGATTTTGGTCAAGGGCATGTACTTTGGTTGCGGGCACATCCCTAGTAGGAGGTGTGCAGGAGGCAGCTGATCGATGGTTCTCTCTCATCAATGTTTCTAACTCTCTATCCCTCTCCCTTCCTCTCTGTAAAAAATCAATAAAATATATTTTTTAAAAAAAACAAAACATCCCACCAGCCTCAAAACACTTTTTAAAAGGTGACACCACCCCTGTTGAGAACCACTTCCCAGAGGGAAGGCAGGACTGGGACTGAGTGGAGTCACAGAGATGGACAGGCGGCATCTGACGGCTTACATACAGTATTTTATTGGCTCCTTATAACGTTTCTATGACGTTTGCTCAAAGAATCATAGTTCCTAGAAACTAAGTAGCTGGCCCAAGGCTACGCTGTGAGGACCTAGCAGATTTGGGATTTGAACCCAGGTCTGAGGGATGCCAGAGCGCCAAGCTCTTTCCCCTGCAATACTTCCTCCCCGACTGCCCTGGACAGGGGCTCAGGGTCTTTCCTCCCAATGGGAATGAGGCCCTTGCCAGAGGCATGGCCATCAGTGCTGTGGATTTGGCTCCTCTTTGAGGACAATTAGAAGCAGGAGAACCATCGCAAGCCCTTAGATCTGACCCAACCAGCTGATTCCCAGGCCCGTGGCCCTGTCCTTCACAGAGACCTAGGAGGTTCAGCAAAGGGGGTCCCTATAGGGCATGAAATATTCTCGTTGGAGACTTCCTGGCTTCTCCATCACATGGTTCATTCCCAAGACAGGGAACCCAGCCAACCCAGTCTGTCTGGTTGAAAGAAAAACCCAAACTTACACAGGAGGAAGGTGCTCCTCCCACCACCGCTCCTGCTGGTCTTTAAGCAGAACTATGTTTGCACTCAGGGGACTGGTTGCTGGGGGTCTGAAGCTTCGGAATCAAATAGGAACAGTAACAATGTCAGTTCAGTAAACGGAGCAAGGTGGGAAATAATTTTGACAATATGGTATTTTTCTTTAAAAAGGGGGCAATAAGAATATATTGCTCATTTACAGAAAGCATTTGCATAAAGAATCTTTGCAAAAATATTCAAGAAACTAACAAAAAGCTTATCTATTAGGAGGTGGTAACCTGGCAGATGGGAACAGTGGGAGAGAGGCTTTTCACTATATAATTTTTTATGTAGTTTTGTCTTTTTGAACCATGTGAATGTACTATCTCTTCAAAGTATAAATTTAAAAATTTTTAAAGTTTGGATGCTGAAAAATAAATTAATAAAGCCCAACTGAATTCCCCTTGTTCATCTCCAATTCCCTGTTCTCTTTTGAATGTCAGATGATGAGGTCACGGTCGGCAAGTTTTATGCTACTTTCCTGATCCAAGAGTACTTCCGGAAGTTCAAGAAGCGCAAAGAGCAGGGCCTCGTGGGCAAGCCCTCCCAGAGGAACGCCTTGTCCCTACAGGTGAGGGACCAGTGGGGCCACACCCCAAGGAAAGGCCTGGCCTCCTTCCTCTGACCTCTGGCCAGGGTCCAAGTCTCTCACCAGTGGGCGGGAGCCAGGTCCCTTCAGAAGGTAGATGCTGAGGTTCCCTGACAGCCCCTGCCACCTACCGTGCCTTCATCTCTCCTGGATATGAGCCTGGGTTCTTCCACTTGGAACCAGACAGAACGGTCCCAGAGACGCCCTGGTTCACACACACAGGGTGCCTTATGGGGGCTCCCTGCCTGGGGAGACACGCGGGTGAGTGGCTGGGCGGGGGCCCCGGGCTCACCGTCCCTCTGGGTTCCAGGCTGGCTTGCGCACGCTGCACGACATCGGGCCCGAGATCCGACGGGCCATCTCCGGAGACCTGACAGCCGAGGAGGAACTAGACAAAGCCATGAAGGAGGCTGTGTCTGCCGCCTCTGAAGACGACATCTTCAGGGTAGGCGGATGCTGCAGAGCACTCTCCACCTTAATCAAGTTCGGTTGAAGCAGGAGGGTGAACTGGTGTCCTGCCAAGAAAACCCAGGGAGAAAGGCCCGAGTTCTGTGGCAGATTCCAGCTCTGCCCACCAGCTATTTCCTCCCCCTCCCCTTTTCCAAGCCCAAGTCCCTCTCAAGCCAGGGCTCCCAGGACATGGCAGCTCTGAGGGCATCGCGGGCTCTGGGAGGAGGAAGAGGGACCCATTTTCCGAGGGAAATGTTTCCAAGGAGAAAGTAAATGTACTTGTAGAAGCAGCAAAGTGATGGCCCTTGGGCCACAGCTAACATGCAGGCCCATTTAGTTCGCCAGCCTTTGAAAATCGGGCACATTCAAATAAAAATCTAGACTTCTGGTTTCTCTTTAAAGCATGGGAAGCCCTGTCGATGTTAGGCTGTGGCCCCCATGGCAGCAGAGGGCTGGAGCCCAGAGGCAGTTGTCCCCTAGATGGGACATGTGTTCTCCAGGTCACAGGGTCCCTCCAGCCTTGCCCCTCCTCCCCTGGGCCGGAGGCTGAGTTCAGTGTTCACAGTAGGAACAACATGACTGGAATGCTTGGGCTCTTACATCCGGCTCTCTCCGTTCATTGGTGGTACCTGCCTGATCCCGAAGGCATTTATCTAAGTGTTTCTCCAGCGAGGGCCAGCGCACACCTGTCCCTCCCAGCCCCGTGCCCGGGGCCCCAGGCTGTGGAAACACGGGGAGGCGAGAGGAAATGGTCCTGCCTGTAGCTGACCTGTCATCACATCCTCATTCTCATCACTGCTAAGTGTGCGTTACTGAACGGCCTCAGGGACACAGCAGCAGGTTGACAGGGCCCTGCCCAGACCCCGCCGACCAACCTTGCCAATAGCTACTTGCCCACTTGTCCAGGACAAGGAAAGAATGCTGGGCATGAGCCCAGTTCCAGATCTGAAATCTCTAAGACTCCCCCCCCCCACAACCCCCGCCCCCGCACACACACACAGGAAAGGAGGCCATAATATAATAGAGGTGGTAAATCCATCATCTTTATTTTCAAAGCCTTTAGCTAACACAGTTTCTAGCCCAGTGAGCCAGTTGGAGTTCCATTTTTAAATCTTGTTGGAGCCTCCGGCCCTTCCCCGCCCCTCAGACCTCGCAGTGCCTCAGCTGCCACCCCTCTCAGGTGCAGGGGAGGCTGGGCGCCCTAGACTCATCCTTGAACTCAACCCCAGTCTTCCGCAGGCTCATTAGAAACTCCCCGGGCAGCGGCTGCCCAGCCTGGCTGGCTCCCACAGGATGTCCTGTCCCTCACTATTCCCCAGCCCTTCCAGAGGGGACTGATGGGTCCCTGCCACTCCAGCTGCCAGGCCACGTGGGTGAAGAATCCCCGCCCACCACGTGCTGCCCCGCGTGGCTGCGCTCTCAGAGGGCGGACAACTTCCCTTACGGTGGCTGCGGAGGAGAGGTTGCCACGGAGGCGTCCTCCTCCACCCACCCCTCCTGTCTTGCCTGCAGAGGGCCGGTGGCCTGTTCGGCAACCACGTCAGCTACTACCAAAGCGACAGCCGGAGCACCTTCCCCCAGACCTTCACCACTCAGCGCCCGCTGCACATCAACAAGGCCACCAACAGCCCAGGCCACACCGAGTCCCCGTCCCATGAGAAACTGGTGGACTCCACCTTCACTCCCAGCAGCTACTCATCCACTGGCTCCAATGCCAACATCAACAACGCCAACAACACTGCCCTGGGCCGCTTTCCCCGCCCCACCCGCTACCCCAGCTCCGTAAGCGCCGTGGAGGGCCATGGGCCCCCCTTGTCTCCCGCCATCCGGGTGCAGGAGGCAGCGTGGAAGCTCAGCTCCAAGAGGTAAGCAGGCGGGCGGGGCACCCAGGGTCCTGCGCGGCCTCACACACTCCAGCTCAGAGGGGTCGGGGAGGAGAGTTTGGCCCCCCGGCCTGCACTCACCCCTCACGCTGGGGTGGACGCTGCTGCCCCGTGATCCAGGGAGAGAGCAGGGTGCAGGCCGCCTCCCAGGTCCTGCCCTGACTACAGGTGGCAGCCATGCTCAGGGAAGGCGCGTGGCCCCACTGCCAGCAAGTGTCCTGAGGAGCACGCCTCTGGCAGAGCCTGCTCTGTGCTCTGGGCCCAGCCCCGCCCATGCAGAGGCCCTGGCCTCTCAGCCCCAAGATGTTTGCATCCTGGCTACACTACAGACACCGTTCCCCAAGTGGGAGGGGAATGAAGTTACCGCCTCCTCTTTCTACCCTTCTCACCCTTCCAGGGAGGGGCCTCTTGGTGGCAGGAGGCCCTTCGCTGTAGCAGTGGCTCATCTGTCCCAGAGTAGCTCATTCCTGGTCTTGACTGCGCCTCCCACCTCCTGACCGGCTCTTTCTCCCTGTGCTCTGCTCCCTGGTGCTCCAGGGCGCTGTGCTGGGATAGCCCTCTCCCTGCTGCCATGCTCTGGGCCTCTGGGAGCACAGCCTGGCCTAGAGGGTCTGCCTGCCTATGTGGGCAGCTCTGGCTCCCCAGGCCGGTGGGAGAGGCCGCGCATCTGCACCTTGCCACCTCACCCTTAGCTGCACTGCTCGCCCAGAGCCGGGTGGCAGATCCCAGCATGCCCGGTTCTTGGGCCAGTCTCCTTTTCTGCCCTTGAGCTCAGAAAAATTGAAATGTCCCAGCGTCTTTCTCAATCCATGGGCACGTGTCCTGAGCTGCTTTCCTTCAAGGAACCAGCGGCACCCTTGTACGTCCACATGGCCTGGCCACTTACCAGTGACTGACGGCAGACAAGTCAAGCCGGCCATCTGTCTACATTGCTGCCTAAGATGAGCTGGCTCACCACCCAAGCAGTGCTGGCGAGTCCTGCCCACTCACACTGATGCCTTCTAGCTGCAGGGCCGTGTGTGAGCCCTGGGTTTGGTGTGCTGATCAGAAAGGCTGGTTTGCACAGAAGGATGTCAACATCCAGGTGGCTGGCCCAAGCTGTCTTGGCGGCCCCTCCCTTTTCTGCAACCTTCCCCCCTTCCCATGTCCTTCAGGGACTCAGTCCTAGTACCATCTTCTCCCTGCTCCCCTTATCCTCCAAGGAAGGCTTGCTGTGTTCATCACTAGCGTCTCAGTGTAAACTGACCCCTCCTTCAAAGGGAATTTTCATATGAGACTTCGTTGTGTATTAAGTAAGGAAGGTAAAATCACTTTAGAGAGGAGGTAGGGAGGGACATTGGGGATTTCTTCCTCTCCCCACAGATCCATCTGTTAGGGAAACAGGATCCATGCACAGCGCCTAGCACATAGTAAGCGCTCTCTAAATCTCAGCTCCCACCACCCATCACAGTTGGGAAAAACAACAGTCAGGGCAGTAAGTTTCAAATTGTGAAGAGGGACAACTTAACCAAAATTCCAGCTCTGGGACCTTGTCCTTCGTGTCACAGCTCAGGGCTGAGGTGGCTCCGGCACTGGCCTTGCTTTTGCTGGGGACAGACCAGCTTACCTTGCACACAGTGGCCCCTGAGGAGTGGTGTTGCCTGCCTGCTGCCATTCCCTGTGTCCAGCGCATCCCGTGTGCCTCACCAAAGCTCCCTCCCTGTCCCTCTCTTCCCACCCCATTCAGAGCCTGGGACTGTGGGGTGGGCAGCCACCGGTGAGGGCCTCCCCCAGACAACTGCGCTCAGTCCCAGCACTCAGTTCTGAGGATGGAGGGGGATGTTTCTCTGACGCCTCATGAGTCTGAGGATAATGCGGGCCCTGGCTTTCTGGGTCTAGAGGAAGAATGATGGAGGGGCTAGTGAACCCGGCACAGGCAGGAAAGGGAGCTAAGGAAGGTGCGAGGAGGTGAGCAGAAGACTGGCCGAGGGAAGGCGGTAGAATCCCAGGCACATGTGGGCGTGGCAGGGATGTGTGCTGCCAGCTCCATGGAGACTCAGCTCAGCAGGGCCTCAGGCACACTCCCCTCTGCTTAGACCAGTGATGGCGAACCTTTTGAGCTCGGCGTGTCAGCATTTTGAAAAACCCTAACTTAACTCTGGTGCCGTGTCCCATATAGAAATTTTTTGATATTTGCAACCATAGTAAAACAAAGACTTATATTTTTGATATTTATTTTATATATTTAAATGCCATTTAACAAAGAAAAATCAACCAAAAAAATGAGTTCGCGTGTCACCTCTGACACGCGTGTCATAGGTTCGCTATCACTGGCTTAGAAGCACAAAGCCGCTCTCTGAGCCTTCTTCTCCACGCCTGCACTCCAGGGAGCCAATGCCAAACATGACACCAGGACCTCTCAGCTCTGCCCAACAAATGCCCAAAGGCCCACTGCCTCTAGTGAAGGGAAGGGGCAGCCCGCTCACTGGCCACCCCCCTCCATCAGTGCAGCCCAGGACCCTTCCTTAAAGGCTGATCCTCTCCTTCCCAAGCACCATCTCGTGTGTTGCTTCATTTGTTCTTCACAACAAGCCTCTGGGTCAGGCAGGGCATATGTTATTCCAGTTTTATTGATGGGATCCTGAGGCTTGGGATGGCCTCAGTCACTTAGGCCAGAGGGTAATTGAATGGGGTCAGAACTCAGGTCTCCCTGGTCCTAACCCTCTTCCCACATGGAACCCTAACCCCAGTCCTGTGCTTCCTCCGCGATCGGTCGCAGGCGGGCCTGGCTGCTGTGTGTGAGCGCGTGTGCACATGCGTGTGATGCCGTACTGCTGAGGAAGGGGAGGGGGCTGGCAGTTTCTGATTTTTTCTCCATCTTGGACACTTTAGGTGCCACTCCCGGGAGAGCCAGATAGCCATGGTGTGTCGGGAGGAGTTTTCTCAGGACGAGACCTACGACGTGCAGATGGGTGATGACGCGGAGTACTGCAGTGAGCCCAGCCTGGTCTCCACAGACAAGTGAGCCCTGTGGCCTCTGCCCCGCGGGCCCGCATGTGTAGAGGGGTCTGGGTGAAAGGCAGGCCCTGGGGTCCCTCCTCTGGGAGAGATCTGGAAGGGGAAAGAGGTCACATGTCAGAAGAGCTCCTGCAAGGCAGCTGTCACCTCGTTAGGGACAGAAGCCCCAGACCCACACAGACACACACAGTCCCCTGGTTAGCTTGGCCCTTCCTCACAATACAGTGCTTTCAGAAAAAAACTTCTAAACAACGAAAAAATATATTTTATAGTGATACTCAGTTACACACATACACATATTGACCAGTAAACAAACGTTTGTGAAACTACTTATAATAAAGCTGCCAGCAGAGGGCACTGTTGGCAAATGGTGGCTGAGATTTTTGTCAGCGCTGGAATTTTGTAAGGGTTTTTTAACTGCAGATCTAGACCAATTAGGAGGTGGTGGCATTTACTTTGTTATGATCAGCACTTTTAAAAGAAAGCATAGCACATGATAGCACAGACTAGGATAAAATAAGAGGACATAAAATAACATATCCAATGTCACAAAGGTAAGTATCATTTTGTGAAACATTTGCTTAATTGCCAACGTATGTGTTTGCAGAGTCCCATAAAATGTATTTATGAGTGTGGGTTGCATTCAAAAAGTTTAAGATGCATTGTTTTAAGGCTTTCCTGAAAGCATTTTATAAAAAGGAAGGGCCAGCCCTTTTAGCCTTTAGATTTTTAGAGAATGCAAATTAATACAGTACATGGTCACATAATTTGGAAATCAGAAAAAGCATATGTTCCACCCGTTTTGGCGCTTATAGAGTGCTCTGCTAGGTCATGGTTAAACTGGCTTCTGCACGCAAGGAGAGTCTGCAAACTCGTTAGGAAGCTAAGATGATCTCCGAAGAGGAAAATGACAGAGATTTTCTAACTAATTGCTCACAGAGGGTACAACTGTGAGGGGTACAGGCATTCTGAAAAGATCCAAGTCAAGGTGGCCATAACAGGCGCCAGGCACAAGGTCAAACAGAAGCTGGGTCCTCAAGAATGGGTACGATTTGTTTAAAAGAAGTTATAATAGGGAGAGCTTACCAAGCTGAGAACGAGAGGAAAGGCTTAGAGCAGCGGTTCTCAACCTGTGGGTCGCGTCCCCTTTGGGGGTTGAACGACCCTTTAACAGGGGTCGCCTAAGACCATCGGAAAACACATATATAATTACATATTGTTTTTGTGATTAATCACTATGCTTTAATTATGTTCAATTTGTAACAATGAAAATACATCCTGCATATCAGATATTTATATTACAATTCATAACAGTAGCAAAATTACAGTTATGAAGTAGCAACGAAAATAATTTTATGGTTGGGGGTCACCACAACATGAGGAACTGTATTAAAGGGTCGCGGCATTAGGAAGGTTGAGAACCATTGGCTTAGAGCAGGGGTCCTCAAACTACGGCCCGCGGGCCACATGCAAATACAAATATTGTATTTGTTCCCATTTTGTTTTTTTTACTTCAAAATAAGATATGTGCAGTGTGCATAGGAATTTGTTCATAGTTTTTTTTTAAACTATAGTCCGGCCTTCCAACGGTCTGAGGGACAGTGAACTGGCCCCCTGTTTAAAAAGTTTGAGGACCCCTGGCTTAGAGGTTTTGGTTCAAAAACTTTCCTGAACATCTGCAGATGCTGGAAGTCAGGGGCTAGGAGCAGAAAGGCACTTGGTCTCTGCCCTCCGAGGACGCGAGTCCCAGAGGAGCAGAGTCAGTGGCCTCCTCTGTAAGAGGACAGGGTTAGAATGCAACCTCGGAGCGACAGTTGTGTCCACCAGGGGTAGTGAAGTCAACTTAGTGGACTGCAACTGACATTTTAAAAGAAATAGAATGGACTAAAGTAGAACGGAAAGTGTCAGAGTGCGGCGCATGATGGTGAGTGTGGTTCATGATGTTTAGTTCAGTCGTGTGTGTGTGTGTGTGTGTGTGTGTGTGTGTGTGTGTGTGTGTACCTGTGAGTCCCATCAGAAAGGCTTAGGAACCACTGACTTGATGCCCCGGTGTCCGTGACAGCTCTGCTGTTCACAGGATGATTGTGTGGAGCCCGTGCTGATGCAGGGGAGGGCAGGCCAGGGAGAAAGGGGTGGGGAGTTGGGGTGAAGTGGGGACTAGTCCTGGTAAAGAGTGTCAGCATGTGGAAGAGAGGAGCCCGGGCCATGCCTGGAAAGAACCTTGTGGGCCTAGAATTTTTTCCCAATTTTCTCCACAACTTTGACCCAAGAGCGCCCTCACTGCCTCTGATCAGAGGTGTGGGCTCAGAGCATCCCTGCTGCCCCTCCCCAAACCTTCCTGGGAGCACAAAGTGGGGGCTCCCTTCCCTGAGGAGCAAAGGAAACTGCCTTCTGGGGTGGCAGCTGTCCCTGTGGGTGCATGTCTCAGCCTCCAGGAGCAAGCCCCAGGAGTTCTCTGTTCCAGGCTCTCCTACCAGGATGAGGAAAGCCGGCAGTTGGCACCGCCAGAGGACAGGAGGGACACCCGGCAATCTCCAAAGAGGGGCTTCCTCCGCTCGGCCTCCCTGGGTAAGCCCACGCGCCTCGCTCTCAGATGTGTCAGCCAGTGGGCACCTCCGATGACTGGTCAGGCACTCAGGGTGACAGAAACCCTGGAGGCCTGGCTCTGACAGCCCCACACAGTGGGCTGGGCAGATTTCCAAAGCGACGAGAGGGAATCCAAGGGCAGGGCTTCTTGGCATCGGACTTGGACTTAAGCTGCGTGGTATGTGTCAGAGAAAGAGGAAGGGTAAAGAGGAGGTGTATCCAGACCTCTTCCCTCCCTGGGCCCAAATCGGCACAGACCCCGTCTCCTTTCCTGGCTCTGATGCCGGTTCTTCGGCTCCTTTGCAGGTCGGAGGGCCTCCTTCCACCTCGAATGTCTGAAGCGACAGAAGAATCAAGGGGGAGACATCTCTCAGAAGACAGTCCTGCCCTTGCATCTGGTTCATCACCAGGTATTCCACACTTTGGACAGGCCACTGACCACCCCCCAGTAAGCTAGACAAAGTCCCCAAGACACCAGTCTTCCCGGTCTCAGACCACTGCTGCATCTCCACCCCTAGCCTAGCAGCCCCCAGGGGAGGGGCTTTTTCTACCCAAATGAGAGCCTTAACAAAGTCTGTCATTTCCCAAGGTGGGGACCTAGGAACTACTGGTGAGCAGGAGCTCCCCACACGGTCCCAGGATCCACCTGAGCTTTCTTCTTACAGTGGCACAGGTGTCCCCCACCCCACCCCCAAGACATTAGCTTACACCATAGGGCACTCAAGCAGATGTGGTTCTACCTATAGTTGCAAGACACCTGGAAATTGAGTGGCACAAAAATCTATCCACTGAAATACAGAAATGATCGGAGAACCAGCCAGCTACATGGTCAGGAGTAGGGAGTGATATCCCAGGAAAATGGTCCAGGGAGAGTTGACTGTTGACCTTTTTCTTTTAGCACAGATGGCTCTGCGGTATAAAATCCAAAGAGCATCAAAAATGCTCTTAGTATCTCAGAACTAATGGAGTCCTCAAGGAATTATCTAAGGCAGTCTCTTACCTCCAGAAAAATTAGGCTGTAACCTAGAGTTTCCTAAACCTTTTACCTCTTTAATTATGCACTCCCTTACAACAGACATATATTTTCCTTTTTTTTTTTTTACAAAGGCATTCAACGGCTGATTAAAGTTTATGATCTGCACTAGAGGCCCACGAAATTCATGCACTGCAGGGGGAGGTCCCTCAGCCTGGCCTGCGCCCTCTTGCAATCTGGGACCCCTCACTCCTTACCGCCCACCTACTTGCTGCTCCTTACCACTCAGCTCGCTGCTCCTTAGTGCTGCCACGGAGGTGGGAGAGGCTCCCACCACCACTGCTGCACTTGCCAGCCGTGAGCCCAGCTTCTGGCTGAGTGGTGCTCCCCCTGTGGGAGCGCACTGACCACCAGGGGGCAGCTCCTGCATTGAGCATCTGCCCCCCTGGTGGTCAGTGCGCATCATAGCAACCGGTCATTCTGGTGGCTCCGCCATAACGGTTGCTTAGGCTTTATTATATAGATAAGATGGCCAGTGTGACTTGGCTAAGTTGACACTATTTCAGCTTAAAGAAATGCACTGTTTTGCTTAGCCTGTGTGGCATTGCCCGCATGCATACTATCTCCAGGGCCCAAGGACCCAGGCTGGGGACCATCAAGAGCAGTGGCCAGGGAAGGCTGGCAGGCTGGGGGGACACTGTATGTTATAGTTTCAAGGGTTTCTGGAAGTTTATTTCACTCATCTGTTCAATCATTCTGGAAGGCAAGAAACTGCTCTTCATTTACATTCTCCCTTTATGCCTTTCTACTACCTCCCACCCCCTTCTCTCTGCCTCTCGGGCTGGGCTCTCCCCCACGCTGCCACTGCCCCGTGGATGCAGCACATCAGAGCAGGCGTCACGGCAGCTCACCTGGGGACCACGACCCACCCTCAGGGCACTCACGCACCAGGGGGGCAGAGGGCACAGCGTGTAAATAGTTCAATCACAATACAGTGTGAGATCTGAACAATAGTTCAAAAACAAGGTGAGCTAGAGATTGGCAAGACATCATTAACGGCCAGATTAATTGTAAGAACTGAAACAGTAAGCCCTGGTTTTGTCTCTTTGGACGCACAGTGTGCTTTTGCGCAGACCCTCCTTCACTTGGACCTCACATCAGCCCGAAGGGCAGGGAGACGGTGGGCACTGTGTGTGGTTGTACAGGTGACCCAGGCACATCCTCTCCAGTCAACTGACAAGGAAGCCAAAGGGGGAGAATTCGCAGCTGATGGGGCAGGGCCAGTGCTGATGGGCAGGTGACCCTGACTCCAGTCTGTCACAACTTTTGGAATTTAGAGGAGACAGGGTTGCTTCAGACCGAGGTCATCAGGAAATGCGTTTAGGACGGTTGCAGTGTACACTGGGTCTTGATGAGGGAGGATTCAGACGGGTGACATGGTGGCGTGTGAGCTCCAGGCAGCTGGGACCAGCTGGAAGCAGTCGCTGCCGAGAGGCCTGCCTCCGGCCTGACCATTCCCGTAACCCGCGCTCCTTGTGTGTCCACAGGCATTGGCAGTGGCGGGCCTGAGCCCCCTCCTCCAGAGAAGCCATTCTCCCACCACGTTCCCCCGGCCGTGTGCCACCCCCCCGGCCACGCCCAGCAGCCGAGGCTGGCCCCCGCAGCCCATCCCCACCCTTCGGCTGGAAGGAACCGAGTCCACCGAGAAACTCAACAGCAGCTTCCCATCCGTCCACTGCAGCTCCTGGTCGGGGGAGCCCACACCCTGCGAGGGGGGCAGCAGCGCCACGCGGAGAGCCCGGCCGGTGTCCCTCACTGTGCCCAGCCAGGCCGGGGCCTGGGGCAGGCAGTTCCACGGCAGTGCCAGCAGTCTGGTGGAAGCAGTAAGTGACCCCGAGCACGGCAGACAGGGGGAGGAAAGGCCCGAGGCAGAAGGCACTTTGCATGGAGAACAAGAAGGGGGTACCCGGCTCTCTCCCAAGTGGACCGGGTGTCAGTCTCCTGGCCTGAAAGGCCCTCACTGCCAGAGCCGGCAGACGGCCTGGCAGGCAGGCAATTCTGGACTTCTGTGGGGGCTGGGCTGACGCAGAGGGAGGGAGAAACTGAGCACACGTCCCTACCACAGGCCAGTGAAGCGGAGAAAGCTGCGGGGTTCACCACACACCGGGTGTGCCGTCTGCCCGGCCGTGAGCGTGGGCTGCCTGTGCGCACACAGTCAGGTCTGACTCCCGAGCCTGGTCGCTCATAGAATAACCTGCGGGGGTTGGAAACCTATGACCAAGTAAATGGGTATTTTTAAAAACTCTTTGATGATTCTAATTCCCAGCCAGGGTTGACAGCCTCTAGTCTAGAACAAGAGCACCTTCGGGCCCACCCTGCTCTGCCCTGGTCAGACCACCAATTGCATACTGGCACCATATCTCAGGGCACCTCTGGCAAATTGGAACAGTCCCAAAGGAGGATGACTGGGTTGGCAAGGTCTCTAGAAACCACTTTGTATGAGAACTGGTTGAGGGAATTCGGAAAGTAAACCTAGAGAGGAGGTGACTAACAAAGCCGTGATATGCCGCGCTGGCCGGTTGGCGTGTCGTCCCATACACCAAAGCAGGGGTCCTCAAACTACGGCCCTCGGGCCACATGCGGCCCGCGGAAAACATTTATCCAGCCCGCCGGGTGTTTTTGCCGCCGCTGCCTGTTGCTTAGCAGCCGACTAGTTTTTTTTTAAACTATAGTCCGCCCTCCAACGGTCTGAGGGACAGTGAACTGGCCCCCTGTTTAAAAAGTTTGAGGACCCCTGCACCAAAGGGTTGTGGGTTCACTCCCCAGTCAGGGTGCATATGGGAGGCAATCAATTGATGTTTCTCTCTCATATCAATGTTTCTTTCTTTCTCCCTCCCTTCCACTCACTCTAAAAATAAAAACATATCCTCGGGTGAGGACTAAAATAAAAAAGCCATGACATGAATCTTCATCCTGTAAGGCTTCTGGGTCCTGGACCAGAGGTCTTAAATGCAGGGCTGGAGCACCTGGACCAACCTGACAGGCAGACTGTAGCTAACACAAGGCAATCTTTCCAAAATGAGGGCTTTCCTGTGAAACAGGGAGCCCCCAACACTTGACATGTGCAAGCAGAGACGATGCCTGTCCAGTCGTCAGGCTGTCGCAGGAGGTGGGGAACGAAACCAGATGACTTCCAAGTGCCTTCTACCTCTAACACCCTGTGCTTCCAGGGGCTTTGTTGCCTCTTATTCAGTCCACACATCTCTGCTGAGCACCTGCCATGTGTAGACTGTGTTCTAGGTAAGGAATAGGGTTTCTGCTCTGATGAGCTCACAGGGTGGTGAGGAAAGACAGATAATAAGCATGCTGGGAAGGGTGGAGCGATGAAGAAAAATTACGCAAGATAAAGAGTAAGCGGGGGTGCGGGGGGGGGGGCGGGGAGCAGGACTAACAGAACTTGAAGAAGTGTTCCGCGCTTCCCTCCACTGCTTCCCCTGCCCACTGGCCCACGGGGTGACTTCCCCACACCGGTCACTGAAGCAGCCTCTAGGGAGGGGGGAGGAGCTTTGGCTTTGCCCGCTGGCCCTTCCCAGCAGAGGCAGAAGAGGAAGCAGGGGCAAGCGCGGTGCTTGCACATGTCGTACTCAGGATCCGCACCCACAGACAGGCAACGGGCAGTGGGCAAAACAGTTTCACCAAAAGAGAATGAGGTTTCTCGGAGAGAATGATACGGGATGCCAGGGAGGAGAAAAGACAAGGGCAGAGGGTAGAACCCTCTGCTGTGAGACTACCCCCTGCAGCCCCTCGGTGAGCCAAGTTTTCATGTATTTGTAACAGTTGTTGAGTACCCCAGCCCAAAGCTCTCTCCTCCAGCCTGTGCATCCTGAATCTCACTCCTTTCCTCTGAGCACCCACCACACACTCATGCACTCACACACGCACGCAGACGCACGCACACACTCCTGAAGTTTCCAGTCAGAAGTCCTTTGCTCTAACCCTAAACAGAAGAGTTGAGCTGCAGGAATAATGTTCCTCTTTGGTTTTTCCTCATGGCCCTCCCCCCTTCAGGTCTTGATTTCGGAAGGACTGGGGCAGTTTGCCCAAGATCCCAAGTTTATCGAGGTCACAACCCAGGAGCTGGCTGACGCCTGCGACATGACCATCGAGGAGATGGAGAACGCTGCAGACAACATCCTCAGTGGGGGCGCCCAGCAGAGCCCCAACGGCACCCTCTTACCTTTTGTTAACTGCAGGGACCAGGGGCAGGACAGAGCAGGGGGCGAGGAGCCCGGGCCCTGTGGGCCCAGCCAGGAGCCTCAGAGGAGCGAGGAGGAGCTGCAGGACAGCAGAGCCTACGTCAGCAGCCTGTAGGAGCTGGGCTGGGAGATGATGGGTTTTTTATTTGTCTCAATGTTCCTAAAGGGTTCGTTTCAGAAGTGCCTCACTGTTCTCGTGACCTGGAGTTAACGGAACAGCGTCTTCATTCATTTCGTTGGGACAAGACACAGAGTTGGGTGGTATGGAGAGTCAGCTTTTTGGGGGGAAGAAAAGCAGCAACCCCAGTTTGTGTCCAAGGAGGGAGAGTGGTGAGGAGGAGGAGGAGGAGGAGGAAGGGTCAGGGAGGAGCGAGAGAAGGCCGCCTGCTCTCCTGTGGTTTTGCAAGCCCTGTGCCAGGAACCAGCCTTCACCTTGGGCACAAAAGAGACCCTCAGCTTCCTGTGGTAGCCCCCACCGAAAAGGACCTTTGTCAAACGGGTGTCTTTCAACTTTGCTTGTACAAAAATCATTTTGCACATATTGTGTACGAGCCTCACTGTCCCCATAGAGCCAGGGCCCTGTGGATCTGCAGAAGGAGGCAGGCATGACTCCCACCCCCCACCCCCACCAGAGAGGGAAGAGCAGGCAGCAGGAGGCCAGGAGCTGGGAGCCAGGAGGGAGGGCGCTTGGCCAAGAAGCAGCTGCCCCACCCCCACCTCCAGCCGCCTGTTGCCGCCTGTGTCAGGATCACCTTCCCCTCACTGGCCCCCAGCCCAGCAGCCCAGCCCGCAGCGGCCAGCCTGCAGCGGAGGCGGCGAGGGGAGCGGCGCCCGCAGGAAGGGGCAGCCAGCACTGGACAACGCGAGGAGGAGCTGGGTTCTGCTGAGTGCTCCTTTGTTCTGTGGTTTGACATTTCTCTTGACAGCATGTTGCAGTTTTCATTTTGTTGTTTTGGGGTTTTTTATTTTATTTTCCCAGGAGGAGGGGAGGAAGAGGACTGTTTACGAAGTTCAGTAGCCACCACCTTATTGTTTTCACTCTTGCAAATGTAAATCGGGTTCAGTTTGATCCTGTTATTAAACGGGTGTGGTTTCCTTTTCCTACAGAGGGTCCTTGCAGTCCCTGTGGGAGAGTTTTACCAGACGTTGTGTATGCCCAGTAATTTGTATGGTTCCCATAGGTAGTAAACATGGTTTTCGATTGGTTTTATAATTTAAAGGTAATCAGCAATGCACTTCACAGGGGCTTGCACAGATGGGTGCCTGAGGGGTTCTCTCCCACGCTGGGTGTGTGGGTGGCCGGAAGAGAGGAAGCGTGTTCGAGAGTCTCTGAGTGTGATCCGCATGTAGTGGGTTGTCTGTTTGCGTGTGTCGGCCGTGTGTACGTGCGCCCACGCGGGGGCCCTGCGCCTAGTGAGTGTGCAGCGCCCCATTTCTGGGTTAACTGGGGGGATCTGAATCCAGGGCCATTTGAGAGCAAAAACAAATCACTGTCTCTGCTTCTGAAACAGGAATCAGTAACTTTGCATTTTCTGTCCCACAAGATATGCAAAAACAATGCAATAATATTCATTTTAAAAATACAATTGTGAGTCTTGTTGGCATTAAAACTGTATTTTAAAAAACACAGAAATTTAAGGAAAAACTCAAGAAGGTGTTTTGCTTCTATATATTCCGTGTAATGTTTTATTGCATTGATAATGTTTCTGTTGAAGAAACCGTTATACTTGAATTCAGGTCAGTTTCAGTATTTTACAATTATTTTTTTAAAATTGAATTGCAATTGTGCCAAGCGAATATAATGAATTAAGTTTGTTTTTGAATTCACCTCTTGTATATTTTGCTGCATGTAAGTAAATCATTTTGTATTTGGAGTGTGACAAGCTTTACCTTTGAACTCTTAAGTGCTTTTCTATATGTGGTTGGGGGAAGGGAGGCTTTTTTTTAATTTGTACAATGAGCAAGGGTATCACCAGTGTAAATCATTATTCTGCTACCCACCGACAGGTTTGGACATTACTGTTTTGCATATCTTGTGTTTGCTTCCGTTTCCCTCAATTTTCCCAAAACTATGACAGACATATTTGTACTACATCTCATTTGAGAGACCAGGCCATAGCTCACTCCAATCGTCACTCCATCTACTCTGCACCAGTTCTCTGTTTGGGTATTTCTCTAGGGACAGCCCTTACTGTGAGGGGTCGTGAGGCATTCTGACCGGCCTCTCTCCTCACTGCGCTAGCCTCCGCGTCCCCTGGAGGAG
The DNA here is from genome assembly GCF_000147115.1 of Myotis lucifugus. Lineage (NCBI taxonomy): Eukaryota > Metazoa > Chordata > Mammalia > Chiroptera > Vespertilionidae > Myotis > Myotis lucifugus. The sequence continues at coordinate 1,941,175 of NW_005871146.1, read as the reverse complement.
AGGAGAGGTGGCTGACTTTTCACTTCCACGGCACAAGTTTTGCTCAGTGGTTTTTCAGGAAAGTATACACTGACCAAGAGGATAGGAGGAGAGTTGGGCTGGCAGGAGGGGAAGGACATCCTGGCTCTGGCAACTGCTCTACCCAAACTCAGACAGCAGGGGCTAGAAAGAGGCAACCAGGTAAAATGCTTGTCCATCCAAAAGTCAGCTCTGTCTTGCTCATCTCTCCATCTTTCCTTCACTCTGGGGCAGGACTTCCCGCAGACTCCCGTGGTGTGTGTGGCAGCTGTGAAGGGGACCAGGACAAGAGACGCAGCATCGGGGGTTCACAGGGGTGGTGGAACCAGAGATTTTGTGGGAGCTTCTCTTATGCCAGTTTGCATCACCCTACTGATGCTGCCCTTTGAATAGATTCCAGCAGTGATGGTCAAAAAGGGACTCACTTGGGGGAAATGGGACCCAGACGTTCATCTGGATTTTACCCACTGGATCTCTCCCAGACCCATGTACTCTCAGCCTTTCCTGGCACTTATATAAGCAAACTAGAAATTTAAATTGGAGAAGTCCATTCCTCAGTGAAGATGAGTTTTGTTTTCATGAACTGATTCATGAAAATGTGGAGAAATGGGCCAGAAACTAACAAAAGCATTTCTTCCTGTTTCTCTGAGCCCAACTCATCCGAGCTTTCTTGGCTCCTTCTCGGTGCCATCAAGGTCTTCTAGACACTAGGTTTAGGGGTTACCCTTTGTCTGGTTTCCCAAAATGCCTGCCACTGTGCCACTAAGATGTTAGTTATGATAGAGAGGGGAGCCCTTTTGGATTGATATCTGGTTCTTGCTGTACACTTGATCCCTAGATAACATTTGGAATCTTAATTAACACACACACACACACACACACACACACACACACACCCTTTTCATGCTGCGTTCTATTTTTTTCCTTTTGGACTTTGCATCGGCATCGCCACATCTCATTGGCCAGCAGCATGGGCTACAGGCTGGCTTGTTCCAGCTACTCCTAGGGTCCTGCCTAAGTACGGTCCCCTTGTTTTTCACCAGTTACACCCAAAGGCTCCCCTCTCCTTTATAGTCAACTCTGTCCAGAAGACCAGCTAGCCGTCCTCCCTGCCCCATAGAACAGTGTCAGCTGTGACCAGGGCACTTTGCCCGGTGTGGCTGTGAAGGAAAGGAGCTTCCGTGACAGCGCCCAGTCGAGTGTCTTTCTGAACCTGACCTCATGCTGGACTCGTGCAGGATGGACATTTGATGCCTGTCATCATCACAGACTAGTAAAATCCGTTGTGAAATCAATGAGCCTCATCCACCGTGTACTGGGTGATGTAGAACTTTCCCCATGACCTTGAAAAGCAAAGTGGTCGAATCTTCTGAAAACCTTGGGGCGGCAGGAGAAAAGCAGACGGTGCTGAGTGAGGACCAGAAGGACTTGGAGAAGTTCAGCTTAAGTTCTGGGTTTTGGTGAACTTTGTTTTTATTTTCTTCCGAAGAGCCCAGCCTCCTTCATATCCAGACCTTGATCTGTTACCAATTATTCGTGTGCATGGCTACGTTAAGCAGAGGGGTTTCCAGCTGTCTCCTTTCTGCCTGTTCCTAGAAGATTCTTTTGGGTCTTCAGGTAAAAAGAGAAGACTTTCCCCCTAGATGTTGGCTTGATTCATGAATTTTTCTCTGCTTTGCTTCAGAAGCTATTAGTTCCAGTCCCTTCCTCAGCTTCTAGTCTGATAGACATCCCTCTGACTGGGCAATCCAAGGGCAAAGGAACAAGACTTCCTTACTCAGTCTTATTCTCCTCTGGGCCCTGCTCTCAAATTTCAGGAGCTTGTTTGGAGTGAAGCTGTCTGTCACTCGCACACCACCATCTCCTCGGGAATCCTGCTTAGCCTGCACTGGGCATAGTCCGGCCACCAGGGGAGAAGTGTGCCTCTCTGCCAAAGCAATGACTTTCCAAGAAATAAGCACGTAAAGAGGAGGAGTTTGGAAGTTGTCAAAAGGGTGATGGTTGTTTGACAGAGGCCCGTCCCTCCTAAAGGCCAAGGAATAGAACAAGAACCTGAATTAGGCATAAAGAACCCTGACAGTCAGCGTTTTAGCCTCATCACACCAGAATCATACCTGTTGCTAAGGAAGATGACGGCCTCTCCATCCCTACGGAACCCGAAGAATTGAAATATCATCATCTAAGAGTTAGAAGCAGTTTAGCAAAGAGACCAAGAGAAAGGGCAACCTGGTTTTAGAAGGACCTCTTTCAGCGCCAAGGGAGCTGAAAACTTGCTGATAGAGTCCAGGCCAGTTCTGATTTTGAAGATATGGCTCTGGTCTGGGGAGAGTGTAAGCACAGGGGCTTAAGGGCATGTTTTGACTTCCTGTGTGTCTGTTCCCATGTTATGGGAAGAAGTGTCCAGTTCAACCACTCGCAATGGCCAGTGGAGAGGCCCATGTCTCGAGGATCTACTGTGGAAGAAGATAAAAGTAAAATTTTTTCTCACATTGTTTCCCAACCAAATCAAAGTTCTCTGGCTGGATGTGGGGTGCTGTCACCCTGTCTTCCCTCTCTGCGGATACCCCGCCCTCGTGTTAGCCAGCGCACCACCGAAGCAAGCCCCGGTCAGAGGCAGGGGGTGAGGCTCAAGGTCACCACCGCCCAGCTTCTCCAGCAATACAGCTGAGGAGACATAAGGGAAGGCGATGAGGGAAGGAAGTGTCCTGCAACTGTTGGACACTTCCCTAAGCAGCTCTCTCTATTTCAGCCTCTTGCCCCAACTCCCCAGGTCCCCTCCCCTCTCCCCACCACTCTAGTGAGAGAGAATGAAAGGAGTCCCGTGTGCAATTCTTACATAGTTTTTTGTGAAGCCATTTCTGGTTCTTACTTTATTTATTTATTTGTTTGTTTGTTTATTTATTTATTTTTTCAAAGCAATGAAGCATTGCCTTGTGGAGCCAGATACCAATACAACAGGTAAACAGGTATCTGCCAGGTTTCCACATTGTTGGGAAGACACTTGAACAACACGTGCACACACATACACAAATACACATACACACAAATATACTCACACACACATACACTCACACACACACACACACACACACCCCAACATCCTTGAGGGACAAGTGCTGGTGCCATGGCTGAGCTCTAGACAAATGACTTTGTCTCCGCCCAGAAGGCTGAGCACTGTATAGCCAGAGATTGGGGAGAGGGTGGAAATAGTGCCTGAACCTATCATGACTAGGAATTAAGTAAACATCTTAATTCATCTACACTAAGAAAATGCTACTACTCCTAAAGTCAAGGCCTTTTCCTCACATGATTTCAAGGGGCTCAGCCCCTATCAGATGCGGGGAAAGACCTCTGCCTTCTGGTGGATTGGGAAGCACGGACTCTGTCTCTGGAAGGGAACTCGAGACCAATAGACTCTCCTCAGCTAAGTTAAAGGCACTCGCTCACCACTGAGAGCAGAGGCGGCGTTGATATTGTTCTCTACTAAATTAAGGAAGACACGACCAAGAACATACAATTAAACAAAAGCTTGAAGTGTCACACCACCAGTCAAATATCTTCCACTCCAAGGAGGCTGGCCTTTTCACAGGTGTGCTCCCGCTGTGGGGCAGCCCATGCTCCCAGTTTTCAGGATCTGAATCATCTGATTTGTATCAGGCTCCTAGAAAGGGTACATGACACTTAATCTTCCATGAATCAGTCATTTGCTACACACCTACCATCTAAAAGTCACTCGCACACACCTCATAAATCGGAAAATGCCATAATCAGACAAAGTCCTTGGTGGGTAAGTAGTAAGAGGTGATTTCTATGCAAGGAAATACAGAAATGGACAGAATAATTCCTGTCCACAGTTTGGGGCTGAGAACTCTTGCTCTGATGTTTGTAGAGCCCTTGAGTTTAGAAGCAGGGGGGTAAGGGAAAGAGGTGAGCAGATATCAGCCTTGGCGGTGGCGCTGCTACAGGAGCCTGAGGGCTGCACATTTCCAAGGCCCCCGGGAAGTCCCTTCTGAGCCTGCAGCCGGGAGGAGAGAAGAGAAGGCCACTTGCTGCAGAGTCACAGGAAGTAGAGGATGGGTCACTGGGCCCTGTCCCAAGCCCCTCCCCCCAAGGACTCCCAACATGGAGAAACTATACTGAGGCTTGAAAGGAGAAAACAAAACTTGAAAACCAAGGGTAGACAGCTGTAAGCCAACAATCCCGTGCAAAGGGCTCCTTCAGAAGGCAACTCAACGCTGTGGGCACCTCTCTGCTTGCTCACGCCGCACATCACACATCAGCCACGTCCATTCCCCCGCACCTGGACTCTATCTCTTGACTCCCCACCCAGGCTGTGCACCACCCAGAGCATATGCTGGTCTCCCCGTGCCTGGGGGAAGAAGGTCTAGCACAGAAGTAGGCTGTGGATATCAAAGACATACACAGGATTCACAGCCTGGGATGGGAGCGGTGAGAACAACCTGTGGAAAAACACACACGTTCATTAAGAAATAGGGTGGCAGGTCCCCAGTTGGTGAAGCACTGGAATGTCTATTACTCTCATAATTTTCCGGTTTTATTTTAACCCCAGAGGTACCAAGCAAGACTTCCCTTCATGTAAGAGGCTCCAGGTCCAGCCCGCCCATCCATCCCTCTTCTCCTCACTTCCTCCATCCTCTTGCTCAGGCCGACCTTCATACCCCCAAACCAAGCTGTGTCATGCTTGTTCTCAGAGAGATGTAGAAAGATGGACAGTGCCTCCATGGTCACCCCAATGCCTGTCATCGTCCCCACACACCTGCACACCCCACTCCTTCCCCTCCAGGCTCCACGGATTTGCAGTCTTACTATTGTAAATATTGTTGTACAGTTTGTAATCATCAAATAGTCCCGTTGTCAAAGGCCTCGCCTGCTGCGCCTTCTCGCCCTTGAGAAAGGCCAGGGAACCTGCAAGGGGCGGCCTTTCCAGAAGAGCTTCAGGGTGGTGATCTCTGTGTGAGACGCTATGTATATTCCTGTAAGATTGCATTTTTATCTGAGGAATAATGTTATTTAAAAAAGCAAAAACAAAAACAAAAAAATAAGAATTGCAAATAAATTTCTTAACAACGTCTATATTGGTTTATTGTATCTCCCCTCTTCTATATTCCTTCTCTTCTCGTTTCCTAGAGGTCACGAAATATACTTACCTCTCAAATTATCGTCTTATTCTCCGAAGAGGAGAAGAGTTGGGGAGAACATGGGAAACCAGAATATGGTGGAAATCTCTAACCTTATTTCTGGGTGGATCTCACTATCCACCTCTTCCTTCCAATGAAAAGGTTAACAGAAAAATGTTCAAAGGTTGACAAGAAGACAGAAATGAAGGGATTAAGTGAATAATCCACAAAATAGAAGAGGTGTCCCCCAAACATTTGGAAAGACACAAAATTGGTTTTGAATGAATGAAAGAAAAAAGGGAGGAGGGAGGGAAGGATGGGGAGAGAAAAAGAGGGAGGGGTGATAAGATAATATATATTAAAGCACTTTGAAGAGTATAAAAATGTAAGTTCTTTTTTTTTTTTTTTTGGTTATTAAACTGACTCAGACAAAGCTTCCAGAATAATTCCCTGTGTAAAAATAATTTGCCCCAGAGTATTTGTCTTAGTTGTCTACAGTTATAAGAACAGAAACACATTACCCCCCCACCCCCCCACCCCCCACCTCCCCCCACCCCCGCCGCCATGGATAATCAGTCCCTTAGGGGAACTATAGGACCTTAGCTTCCTCACTTCTCCACTAGAGCCTCCCTCTGCCCTGCCCACCACCCAGACCCTGGGCTCTGGAGTCTAGGGCTGTATGAGAAGAAGAGAGGAGGGAAAGCGCTGGAGGGAAAGCAGCAGAGGACCGGCCTCCTTTAAACTGCTGCTCACCCAGCTCCTGGAGGAGGTTGGGGGTGCTCCCCCGGGACCTGCCCACAGGTTTCAACCCATCGGCGGACCACAGCCAATTGTGAGAGGTCATTTGTTACCAGTAGTTATTAAAGTGCCAAAGTTTGCAAATCTTACTTGTAATCAGCTATAACATGTTCAAGACCTACCCTAGGATGAAGTTACTCTGTCTTGGATTTGGCTATGCCTTCCTGAGTGGCAGTAAAAGAAGAGGAGGTACAGCTGGGGGCAGAATTAAATAAAACCAAGGGCGCATGTCACCAAGGGAGTCATCCCTTGTGTGTGTAGGGCCTCACTTTTGCTTTATAATTTGGTGTCAACTGTTTAGGTCTGGCCTGACCTTCACCCCCTCTCCCAACATTAGGTCTGCTTCTAACCATTTCTTCCTTCCTCCCCTCAAGGGGAACATGGTAATTGATCTGATTGGCTTGGGTATTAGATATTAATTGGGCCACAGTTACTAATAGGCTGAATGACTGCATGGTAAAAAGTCCGTATATAGTGCTAGCTGGTTTGCTCAGTGATTAGAGTGTTGGCCCAAAGACTGAAAAGTACATAGGTACTTGGTTGCAGGCTCAATCCTCAGCCCCCGTCAGGGCGCATGCAGGAGGCAACCAATCTATGTGTCATTCTCACATCTATGTTTCTCTCTGTGTGTCTCTCCCTTCTACTCTCTCCAATCAATGGAAAAAATGTTCTCTGGTGAGGATTAACAACAGAAAGTCAATACACATACATGACACTCTCTTGTACTTTATTTTTCCTGCTTCTATATAGTAAGCAGAAAAAGGATTCTTTCTCTATATCTCTGCCTCTTTCCTTCTCTCTCCCTGCTTCCATATGGCTTGCCAGCTCCCTGGGCTCAGAAGTCGCTTGACCTCTTGCTCTTCACAGACACATTTGAAGACAATCAGCCCCAGAATTTTGGCTGTAGGAAGCGGGGGAGTAAAAGACCCTAAACTGACTATGAGCCAAAGTGATGGGCCCCAAACCAGCCTTCACAGAGAGAGCCCTATGCTGTACATTGTTAGACATTATTCCAGCCAACAATAACATAGCACTTGTATTTCCAATGGTCTACAATTGCATTTATATGATTTCCTGGGGAATCCTATAGGGAGGAGAGGCAGAGCAGGACTTGCACTCTTGAATAGCTTAAATAGCATCAAAATCCCATATTACCCCATTGAATAGGTTGGCCATTTAACCCAGGTGCTTCAATGAGGCCTCTCACATACAGCTCCACTGGCCAGACAGTGCTCATCTCAGTAGCCCTTGCAGACCAGCTCCAGGCTGCTGATACCCTCCAGCAAGTTCCCCACTGCCCCGCAGGCCATGTTTACGGACCAGCTCTGGCCCATGCCCTCTGGCAAGTTTCCTTAGCAGCAGCAGGCACACAGCAATGCCTGCTCCTGTGGCAGCCGGGCCTCTCCAAGGAGGTCTGAGTCAGCCTTGAGGTGAGTGGTGGGGGGAGCTTTTCTAAGTTCTAAGTTCCTAATTTCCTCTTCCTGGGCCCTAGAAGTAGTAACTGCTTTTTTACTTACTACTTCTAGTTTGTTAGTCACCGTTTACTAGTATAAGTTACAACTCTTTAAATTTTTTTCTGTTTAAATTACTGGTGTGGTGTCTGCCTCCTGATTGGACCCTGATATAGAACTGGTACTGGGAGTAGTCTGAAGAGACAGACACTCAGAGGTGGGATTTGAGAGTGGATTTGGCCTTGTGTCTGGGTCTGAGAGCAGAGCAGAGCTCCTTGCCAATAGGGAATTTGATGCCAACTATCCATGATGTACAGTGAAGTCTTAATTATGGTTGGTTGTGATGAAGTGCTAATTAAAACAAATGCCTTGGGAGCCCAAGTGGCTGCTGTACATGGTTGTCATTAACTTTCCTGAGTACATTGCAGCCACTAACAGAAAGAAAGACAAGCTCAAGATTATAGTCTGAGAATCAGAGAGCTTCTGTGGAAGTTCTATGATAAGCTCTTATTTCTTGTAACCACAGGGCTAATATTTCTGACCATTAAATACAAAATTTAACTGAACAAGTGGCTGAATTACAACAGCAGTTGAATTCACAGTCTTTACAAATTTTATGTGAAAATTATGACATTGATTGAAAAATAATGGCATTTTGAAACTTGGAATAGAGAAATCTGATAGAATTCCAATGAAATTGAGAATCTGACACCTATGAGCCACTCTGAGCATCCCTTAACAATGGAAGTAGCTCAGTACTACCATGACTAGCCTTCTTTTTGCTGGAAAACCCTGCATAACTTCACCTTGGGCAGATGCCTTGAAAGAGATGCACATCTTCCTCAAGACCCACTATTATCACCTCTTGTTGCCACTAGACCCACACCTTGCTCAACTACCGCATGTTTCAAGGACTCATATACACATGTCAATGTAAGAATGTCCAAATGTGTAGAAAATTTTTATGAGTTTATTAGAGTTTAGTTGAGCCAAACAGAAGACATGCCTCGCAGCAAGATCCCAACAGACAGGAAATGCTTCCCTGATGACAGTTTGCAGTTTCTTGTACATTTGGAATTAAGGAAAGAACCTGAGGAACATCACATGAACAAGGGATAAAGCAAGGCAGGTAAATCTCTATGATTGGATTACAAGATAGTTAATAAGATTATGTGCTCTCTTGAGGGTGGTTATGCTTCTGAGGGGGTGGGGGGTCTGAAAAAAAAGTAATTTCTTGTTTCTTTTCTTCTTTTTTAGTATCTTCAATTTTCTTTTAATTTTTTATTTTTTTTATTACCATTTATCATCCCCTATACCCTCTTCCACTTCCACTTACTCCCCTGTCCCCCCGCCCCCGCCTCCCAATCACCATGCTATTGTCCACATCAATGAGTTATTTTTCTTTTCATTTTTAGCTTTTTTGCTCCATCACCCCTCCCAGGTCACCCTCTCCCCTCCCACCATCACCACCACCACAGCTGTCAGCCTGTTCTCTCTGTGACAGCATGGGAGGACCTGGAGGACATTATGCTCAGTGAAATAAGCCAGTCAGAGAAAGACAAGTACCATATGATTTCATTCATATGTGGAATCTAATGAACAACTGAGCAAGCAAAATAGAGACAGGCTCATAGATAGAGAGAAAAAGGTATTTCAATGGTGTGTTAACAGAAACAACGGACAAGGACTGATTAGACCTTTCACTCAAGAGGCTATAGACCTGGAGCCTGACCATCCACCATGACCTTCTCAGATAGGACTTTGTGGTTAGATCAGCCTGAGGGGTTATTTACTTAACTTTATTATAGAGACCTGTTTTTATCTACAACAGTATGACCCAGAAGGAAACAGCTTACACACTAAAAGAATTGCAAGACTTTTTCTAATATATATGTTGGCAAAAACTTGGGGTATGTGTGTGTGAATATATTCTAAGGGAGTTAGACCAAGGAGGGTAGAATATAGCACTATATCAGGCCAAATTAATTTATATGTGTGTCCTTAGTAGAGATTCCAGATTTCATTTTTTAAGTTATGTAGATGGAAATGGCTCTAAGATATTACTTAGTTGATTGGCATTTGTATTCAATATGTCTTCTGCTTAGTGAAGGTGAAATTCCATAGTTTCCATGGCCTGATGTAGAAGAAGGAATCCAAAGGTTTAGGAAGATAAAAATATTTCTGTGGATTTATCATGTGTAATATGCACACCCATGCCCCAACCACATCTTCTGGTTCAGAAAACACCTCTTATCACTAAGATTTTTAGCAGTGGATAGAGCGTCGGCCTGCGGACTGAAGGGTCCCAGGTTCGATTCCGGTCAAGGGCATGTACCTGGGTTGCGGGCACATCCCCAGTGGGAGATGTGCAGGAGGCAGCTGATCGATGTTTCTAACTATCTATCTCTCTCCCTTCCTCTCTGTAAAAAATCAATAAAATATATTTTAAAAAAAAAAGAAAAGAAAACACCTCTTATCACTAAGATTTTTAGAAGTAAGTAAATGAAGGAGTACCTGCATCCTTTAAAAGCTCTGTAGTTGCTCTCATTTGCAGACTAGATATGACCATGGGGGATGCTACTCTGATTTCAATGGCATTTTGGAATAACAGAGGCCAAGAGATAGCACATAATTGTCTGACACAAGGTGGACCATACAGCTTCACAGGTGAATTTCACCAAACCTTTAAAGAAGAACTAACACCTATTCTTTTCAAACTATTCCCAAAAATAGATGCAGGAAGGCTCCAACCTCAGTTTACAAAGCCAACATTACCCTGATTACAAAACCAAACAAAGACATTACAAAAAAAGAAAATTATAGATGCAAAAATCCTCACAAAATATTAGCATTTAAATTCAACAATACATTAAAAAAATCATACACCTTGATCAAGTGGGATTTATTCCTGGGATGCAAGGTTGGTTTGATATCCACAAATCAATTAACATAATACACCAAATAAACAAAATAAAGAATAAAATCATATCATTATATCAATAGATTCAGAAAAAAATCATTTGACAAAATCCAGCACCCATTTATAATAAAAACTCTGAGCACAGTGAGAATAAATTGAACATACCTCTTCATTAAAAAGATCTTGTATGACAAACCAACAGCTATCATCATACTGAGCAGTGAAAAGCTAAATGCATTTTTTCTTAATATCAGAAACAATACAAGGTTGTCCACATTAACCACTTACATTCAGATGTTCTACAACTGAAACTAATATAATATTGAATGTCAACTGTAATTGAAAAATTTGTTTAAAGAAATGTTTACTGTGATATAAACCAGACCTTGAGTTTTGACTGTGAACTTGATTGAGAAGACTACCACCACTCACAAGCCCTAGAAACATCAGTGAGGGTCTTTGGGAGCATGTGGTCATATTCCATTTGCCCAAAAAGTATTTGTTGCACCCTGTTATGTACTAAAAACTGTTCTAGGCACTGGGTACATAGCAACTATTGGCTCTGATTACCCCTAAAGTGTCCAGCAGATCTGGTGAGTAACACCTCTTCTACACAAGTCCAAACATGCACCAGACAAAGCCTCACTCACAGCGTGTGGTCTCCCCATAAGCCCAGCTGAAGCTCAAAGGGGGCCTCACAGGATCCTGCACACAGTGTGCCCGAAGATGCCCAGCCTAGAATGAGAGTCAAAGGTGGCACCTAGCAGCTTCAATTGCCAGGCTTTGTTCCTGCTGGGGGTTGTGTGAGCCTAGCAAGGTCATGTATTCATATAATCGTACTAGTGGCCTGGTGCATGAAATTCATGCAGGGGGGGGGGGGTCCCTCAGCCTGGCCTGCACCCTCTCCAATCTGTCCCCTCAGGGGATGTCAGGCTGCTGGTTAGGCCCGATCCCACACCAGCAGTAGGGCATCCCTCTAGCAATTCAGGACCGCTGGCTCCTAACTGCTCACCTGCCTGCCTGCCTGATCGCCCCTAACCACTTTACCTGCCAGCCTGATTGCCCCCAACTGCGCTCCCCCCCCCCCCC
>NW_005871146.1:1892142-1929661 GCF_000147115.1 Myotis lucifugus | reverse complement strand
CACTAACCCCTTCAACTTCCCAGCTTCAGGACCCCTTCCCTTAAGCCGGGTTACCCCCCCCCCCCCCCCCGCTCCAACAGCCTGTGGGCACTGGAGAAGTGCTGGAGAACAGAAATTAGGAATCGTATTTTCATTACGGTTGGGTCTTTAGTGACGGACTTCTGGGGAGGCCCTCCTTCTCTCTGGACCTCAGTTGCCCCAACTGTAAAATGGGGGCTTGGATAACTAGATTCTTAGCCCCCTTCCACAGTGCCAACTGGGATTCCGCGAAAGCTCTAAGCAGCTGGGTGTGGCCCTGCCCCGTGGGCGCCCAGAAAGGCCCAGGCTGGGGTCACACAGGGAAGGGCTCCAACCCTGCCCAGACCACAGTCTGAGCTTCCCAAAAAACTCAGGGTCTCCCTTCAGTGTTGTGTACCCTGTGATTGCACCACGGCTGGCACTTCCACACCGCGGGGCCTTCCGCCTGGGCAGGGTGCACACTCCACACCCTGTGCCTGCGCTGCTGCCACTCCAGAGGCGCTCACGTCCAGGGAGGCTGGGGGTTCCCAAGGCACCCGCGGGTGGAGGGTGGGGGGGAAGGAAGGAGGATTTGCAACAATACCTCTGGGAGGAGCAGCCAGGGCAGCAGCAGTGGCGGCGGCAGCTGGAGGCGGAGGCTAAGGTGTAGGAGGAGGTGCCAGCCCTCCCCTTCCCATTGTCTCCAGCCCTGGACAGGCCTGGCCCTGTGCCCTGCAGCGTGTCCCATGCCACGGACCGTGCAACCAGCCCTTACCTTGCAGCGTCCAGCTGTCCCCTTGCTCGCTAAAGCTAATTATCCCAGGAAAGCTTGCGTGGGGCCCAGGAGCGAACCCACAGACAAAAAGTGAAACTTTGGCAGGGCTGGAGCGACTGCTGGTTGGTGCCTTTCCCCCTCCTTCCTTCCCACCGTCCCCACCCCCTCCCCTCGGTCTCCCATGTGGTGCCCTGAGACCTGGAAGCTGACGTCAGGGTCCCAAATTCCTGACTTTGCCTGCACGCATTTGTCCATGTAAGGTATGGGAAGATGGGTGCCCGGGAGCCACGCGGTGCTGCCTGTTGCAGGAGGGGGCGCCTGTGGCAGGCAGGGGCTGTGCCAGAAGGTGGGCACACAGTGGACATTTTATTTCCTGGAAATGAGAGGAGGGGACCTAGGGATGCAGGGTGTGTCCGCTGGCTCTGGCCCCAGCAGCCCAGCGCCGCAGCCTCCGTGGGGCTGGGGCTAGGGTCCAGACCCCCGTGCGGGCTTGTGTGTCCACTGGCTCCATGGCTCTGGCTGGCTCCGCCATCTTTGTGGCTATGGGCACTACCATCTTTGTCATGAAGTGATGGTTAATTTTCATATTACTCTTTTATTAGATAGGATATGCAGATGAAGATTCTGGGACCTCAGGTCCCACCTTGATGAGAACATTGCAGAACTGGATGGGTCATTCAGGACAGTGAGCATCTTTCCAGCACTTTCTTATCTGGGGAGAAGGGGAAAGTAGTAGTAGCCTCCTTCTTTGGTACTCTCTGCTAAGACTTGTTCAACCCCCTTAGACTGTGGCTGGATCAGCTGCTGGAAGAAAGCAAAAACTAATTGTTTCTGGGGTAGAAGAAAAGCATGTCTCTGGATGTTCAAACCACCCAGCTTCCGTGGGCTCTTGTACCGTGTGGGGACCCTGGAGTCAGTGTGGGAGTTGTCTACTGCTGTGTAACAAATTCACATAAATTTAGCATCTTAAAGCAATACTTCACGGCTTAAATTTAGCAGCTTAAAAACTGCTCTGTCCCTAGCCTGGCCCAGCTGCTGTGGACTGTTGGTGGGGGACAGAGTAGAACCCAGACAGTTGTAGAGGAATGAGCACTTAATGGTGTGTGTGTCAATTAATTCCCTTTATTAAGTGAGCCAGTAAGTATAAGGATTTGCTGTTACTTGTGATGCTGTTACACACTAGGCAATTATTTCCAGTTTTTTTATGATTAAGGTGCTTTTATTATGCATATTTTGTAAATGAAAATATTGAGAGGTTAAAGAACTTGCCCACGTTTATAACTCTAATACTACTGTCCTTGGGTGAGGATTAACACCCCCCCCCCAGATTTTATGGACTTAGGGTTAGATGGTTATGACATTGCATTTCTGTTTGCTGAGGAAATAATAGAAAAAAGTATTTAGATAATTTATTTTATTGTTCAATTACATTTACATTCAATATTATTTTGTATTAGTTTCAGGTGTACAGCATGGTAGTTAATCATATACTTTAAAAAGTGGTCTTCACCACCCATATTTAAAGTACCCACCTGGCACAGTAAATACTTAATACAATATTGTTGACTATACTAGTATTCGCTATGCTGTACTTTACATCCCCATGACTATTTTGTTCTCAATTCCTTCAACTTTTTGACACAGCACCCCAACCCCTCTCCTCTCTAGCAACCATAAGTCTGATCTCTGTATCCATGAGTCTGTTCCTATTTTGTTTGTTTATTTTGCTGTTTAGATTCAGTAAGTGAAATCATATAGTATTTGTCTTTTTATATCTGATTTATTTTACTTAGCATGATACCCTCTAGATCTATTCATGCTTCCTTATACTAAGGAAATGGTAAGAATTCATTCTTTTTTATGGCCAAGTAATATTCCATATTTACCACAGCTTTTTTATCCACTCCTCTATTGGTGAGCACGTGGGTTGCTTCCATATCTTGGCTATCTATACTTAAAAAAGGGGTAATACGCTAATTAGACTGGACGTCTTCCAGACGTCCATCCGGACAAAGCCACAGCGGCTGGGAGGGCCAGTGGCATGGGAGAGGCGACACCGTGGGAGAGGAGGTGGCACCGCAGCCTCAGGAATGGGAGCGGAGGCGGGTGCGAGGACTACGACTTTTGCATCAACTGCTACAACACAAAGGGCCACACCCACAAGATGGTGAAGGTGGGGCTGGGCCTGGATGAAGAGGGCAATGAGGGCAGCAGCCAGGGCGAGCCGCAGTTCAGGAGCTCCCACAAGTGGTGGTGCCAGGCCATCCTGCGCTGCATCCAGTCCCTGAGGCGTGCCCGCCAGTGCCGCGACGCCAACTGCCCGCAGCCATCCTGCCAGAAGATGAAGCGGGCTGTGCAGCACACCAAGGGCTGCCAGCACAAGACCAATGGAGGCTGCGGTGTGTGCAAGCAGTTCATCGCCCTTTGCTGCTACCATGCCAAACACTGCCAAGAAAACACATGCCCCGTTCCCTACTGCCTCGACATCAAGCGGAAGCTCCGCCAACAGGAGATACAGCACCGCCGGCAGCACACATAGCTCATGCACCACCATCAGCACCCGCATGTGCCTCAGCAGAATCTGCCTTTCCCTCCTTCAGCACCACCCCGGCCCCCCACACTGCATCCCACCACACCCTGGACACCACAGCCCCCGACTCTGCCCCAGACCTCACCTGTGAGCGTGTCACTAGCCGGCTTCTCCAGCATGGCCAGAACTCAGCCCCCCACCAGTTTTCACTGGGTGCCAGTCCCACCGCCCCCTGCCCAGGCCCACCTGCAGCAGGGGAGGCGCCCTGCAGATTGCACGTGAGGCACAGCAGCAGCAGCAGCACCTGTACTGGGTGAGCACCAACAATGGTATGCCCCTGAGGCACAGTGACCTCTGAGAGCCAGATGGCCCCCATGGGCCTGCATGTGACCCAACCAGGTCAGTGGGCCTGTTATTCTGCCCCCCGAGCCCCAGCAGTGGCAGCTGGCACCCATCCCCCAGCAACAGCCAATGTGAGGCATGCCCAGACCCGTGATGTCTATGCAGACCCAAGGTGCAGCCACCTCAGAGCACAGCTCCAGGTGCCCTGCAGGACCTGCTGCAGACCCTGAAGTCTCCCAGCTCCCCCAGCAGCAGCATGTGCTCAACATCCTCAAGTCAAACCCTCAGCTGATGGCAGCTCTCATCAAATAGCACACAGCCAAGTAAGTGGTCAGCCAGCCCTGCCTTCAGCTCTAGCCCAGCTGCTGAACTGAATCCATGCAAGCCAGTGGGCCACGACCTGCTGTCCCTCTGCAGCAGCAAGCAATTGGAGACCTGAACCCCCAGGGCCACTATAACCTCAGAGCGCAACCCCAGCGTGGCGAGTATGAACCACAGCACAGAGAGATGCCACAGAGCAACAGCAGTAGCCGCAGCAACAACAGAAAGGCAGCACTGGCATGGCTGCAGGCCTGGCAGGACACACCAGTTCCAGCAGCCTCAGGGACACTGACGCTACCCGCAGCCAAGCAGCAGCAGCGGATCCAGCAGCAGATTGGGTCCCAGACCAGCCAAACCCTGTTAGGCATATTCTGTACCTTTCTCCAGGCCTCAGTTTCTCCCCTGCACTCAGTACTTTCCTATTTTCCCCACTTGAGGCTCCTGCCCTCTCTGCTGTTTTCCTATTATTTTCATTTCAGGTGTCACAAGAGAAGCTAAGCAGCCGAGAAAAGCAATGCTAGACCCAGCTTCCTGCAACTGCCTGCACCTACATCTGACCCACACAGAGATAAATATCCCACTCTCCCTACTCTTGCTTGCTGAAATGGATATACTGGTTGTATTAAAAACAAAATTTCTAAAACTCTCACAATGTCTCTTGGCCTGTCTCCTGTCAGCACGGACCTAACAAACCCCATGAGCCCCAGCAGCACATGCTCTCAGAGAACCACAGGCCTCACCTCTCTGGCCAGCAGATGGCCACATCCCTCAGTAGCCAGGTGAGATCTCTGGCCCCTGACCAGTCTCCAGACCCCAGTCCCAGCCTCCACATTCCAGCCCATCACCACGGATACACCCCAGCCTTCACCACACCATGTCTCCCCCCAAATTGGTTCTCCCCACCCAAGACTCCCAGTCACCATGGCCAGTTGCATAGATCAGGGACACTTGGGGAACCCCAAACATGCAATGTTACCACAGCTAAATACCCCCACAGGAGTGCATTGCCCAGTGAGCTGTCCCTGGTTAGTGACATCACAGTAGACACCCTAGAAATGTTGCGGGAGTGGGAGTGGAGGTGGCATCGCTGGGACAGGAGAGGAGGTGGCCGCCACTGCCACCTCCACCGCCACCACTCCTTTTGCAGAGGCAGCACAGGAGAGGCAGAGGCGCGGGAGAGGCCTCGGCACAGGCCCTTCCACAGAGGCAGCAGGAAAGGGGGCTGCGCGGTTCCTGGTCCCAGTGCTGCCCCTTCCGCAGAGGCAGCCACAGAGGCAGCGGCACAGTCAGGTCCCGGTGTCACGCCTCTGCAGAGGCTGGATGGGGTGCAGCCTGCTGTGCCACAACCTCCCACAGCCCCTCCCTCAGCCGGCCTGGCCCCAGATAACCCCCCACCCACCAGTGGGCAGGGCGGGGCCAGCACTAAGAAGCAAGGGCCAAGGCCCAGCAGCTGCGGTAGCCAGCTGTGGCAGCAGCAGCAGGGTGATGGAGGCGGTGCCTTCCCCATGATCAATCCGGTCACCTCCCCACAGAGGGGGGGCCAGACTGCAGCTTAGGCCCGCTCCCCAATGGGGGGGGGGGCCAAACCCTACCAGGGGGAATCCCCCCGGAGGGCCCCCCCGGACTGTGAGAGGGGCAGGTCGGGCTAAGGGACCCCCCACCCCAGTGCACGAAGTTTTCTGCACTGGGCCTCTAGTCTATAATAATCCTATCTAATAAAAGAGTAATATGCAAGTTAACCATCACTCCATCACTCCATCACTCCATCACAAAGATGGCAGCGGCCACAGAGCTGGAGCAAGCAGGAGGCTTGGGTTGGCCCCGGCGATGGAGGAAGCCAAGCTTCCTGCCTTCCCTGGCCAGCACTGGGCTCCGCTCAAGGCTACAAAGTTTCAATTATAGAAGATAAATAAATCCCAGATACTTGTTGGGGAAGAAAAAGGAAACAAAAAAAGGAGAGGCTGGGAACTTGGGTCAACGTGGGGGGGGAGGCCAGCCTGAAAACGGCCCTCCGCCCCTCACCCAGGCTGACCAGGCACCCCAGTAGGGACCCCCACCCTGAAGGGGGTGTGGCCAGCCTGAAAACAGCCCTCAGCCCCTCACCCAGGCTGGCCAGGCACCCCAGCGGGACCCCCCCACCCTGAAGGGGCTGTGGCCAGCCTGCAAACAGCCATCAGCCCCTCACCCAGACTGGGCCAGGCACCCCAGCGGGACCCCCACCCTGATCCGGAACACCCTTCAGGGCAAACCAGCTGGGCCCCACACATGCACCAGGCCTCTATCCTATATAATAAAAAGGGTAATATGCAAACTGACCCTAACAGCAGAATGACTGGGAATGACTGGTCACTATGACTCACACTGACCACCAGGGGGCAGACGCTCAATGCAGGAGCTGCCACCTGGTGGTCAGTGCGCTCCCACAGGGGGAGCTCTGCTCAGCCACAGGTCAGGCTGACGGCTGCCAGCACAGCAGTGCTGGCAGGAGCCTCTCCCACCTCCTCAGCAGCACTAAGAATGTCCAACTGCAGCTTAGGCCTGCTCCCCACTGGCAAGTGGACATCCCCCGAGGGCTGCCGGGCTGCCAGAGGGATGTCTGACTGCCAGATTTGGCCTGATCCCCCAGGGAGCGGGCCTAAGCCAGCAGGTGGACATCCCTCAAGGGGTCCCAGACTGTGAGAGAGCACAGGCCGGGCTGAGGGACCCCCCCAAGTGCACAAATTTTTGTGCACCGGGCCTCTAGTAAAAGCATAATATACCTATTAGACCGGACATCCTTCTGGATGACCTTCCAGATGAAGCCGGAGCTGCGAGGGCAGCCCAGGTACCAGGTGCCAGAGGGAATCCTGGGTCCCGAGTGCGAGAGGGAAGCCGGTGCCAGCAGCTGGGGGAAGGAAGGCCTACTCTTGCACGAATTTCGTGCATCAGGCCTCTAGTTGTAAATAATGCAGTATACATGGGGTGCATATATCATTTTGAATCAATGTTTTGAATTTCTTTGCATATATACCCAGAAGTGAAATCACTAAATCATAGGCAGTTTTGTTTTCAATTTTTGAAAACCACCCATACTGTTTTCCATAGTGGAGGCACCCATCTGCATTCCCACCAACAGTGCATGGGGGTTCCCTTTTCTACACATCTTCACTAACACATGTTGTTTGTGAATTTATTGATGGTAGCCATTCTGTCAGGTGTGAAGTGGTATCTCACTGTCATTTAAATCTGCATTTCTCTGATGATTAGTGACATTGGGCATCTTTTCATATGTCTATTGGCTATCTGTAAGTTCTCTTTGGAGAAGTGTCTATTCAGGTCCTCTGCCCATTTTTTAATAGGATCTTTTTTTTTTTTTCGGTGTTGAGTTGTCTGAGTTCTTTATAAATTTTGGATATTAACCCCTTAGCAGATGTATTATTGGCTAATATCTTCTTCCATTCAGTAGGCTGTCTTTTCAATTTGTTAATGGTTTTCTTTGCTGTGCAAAAACTTTGCTGTGTTTTTAGTTTGATGTAGTCCCACTTGTTTATTTTTTCATTTGTTTCCCTTACCCAAAGACATATCCAAAAAAAATATTGCTAAGAAAAATGTCAGAGATTTTACTGCCTGTGTTTTCTTCTAGGATTTTTATGGTTTTGAGTCTTGCATTTAATTTCATAATCCATTTCAATTTACTTATGTATATGATTGTAAGAAGATGATCTTCATATTTTACATGTATATGTCCAGTTTTCCTAACATCATTTATTGAAGAGACTGTTTTTACCTCATTGTACTGGTATACCCCACTGAATGAGACATTACGCTGATTGCTGACTAGAGAAATACCAATCATTTAATACATGAGAGATACTATCATTAATATAAAAAGTATCACTGTAAAGGGATTCAAGAGAACATTTCTGTCTTGTTAGTTTGGAACTTTCTATGTTGTTAGTTAAGATATTCAATGATCTGGGTTCCTTCTCTGTTTGAACCAGTTAGTTCAACTCTACTCCTTTCTAGAACATTGATTCTCTCTAAAAATAAATATTACCAAAAATATAAACAGAATGAGTCAGCTTTCTAAAAGTACTTCCTTAAGCATTTAAAATTACTTTGTTTTACCAGAACACATAGGAATAACAGAAATAACTTAAATATACTTAATTTGAATTAGTAAAGATTAATTCAAACTGAATAGTGTGTTAGTGGTGACACTATGTAGAAAAGCAGCTCTTTTTTTTTTTGAATGGTTGGAAAATATGTAAACACTAGAGGCCAGTGCATGAATTTGTGCATGGGTGGGGTCCCTCAGGGTGGTCTGTAGGGATTGGGCCCCAAGCTCACAGCCCCAGCCTCACAGCCCCACAACCCTGCCTGGCACCCCATCATGGCCTGGCGCATCCCCCTCACCTGCCTGTGGGGCGATCTATATGGCAGGGCCCCACCCCCTGCCTGGCTTCCTCAGTGCCTGGGAGCCAGGCAGCGGCCCCGCCCCCCACCTCCCCTCCTCCGCTGCTGGTTGCCGTCTGAAGGGTGATCGGCAGGGCAATCGGGCACCCACTCACACCCGCCTTGGCCTGGCACCGCCCACTCACCTGCTCCACCGTCCAGCCGCGGTCCAACTCTCATCGGGGCCCATTGGAGCCAGCAGCACCTCCATTGCCACCCACTGCCAGTGCTGTGTCCCTGACACCTGCCATGTTCTACACCACCCCCTAGTGGTCAGCACATGTCATAGCAAGCGGTCGAACTCCCAGTCAAACAATTTGCATATTAGGCTTTTATTATATAAGATGACTTTAAGGTTATCTCCTTAGGGCAGAATAAAATTATTTATTTTGTCTTTTTTCTCCTAGAATATACTCCCATTAGCTTTTTAGTTGTCCCTGGCCAACAATAAGCCTAACATATTATTTGTAATGACTTTGTAGTGGAAGGGTTGTCTTTATGGAGAGTACCATCTGCTGGTTATAAGAGGTATTGATTCAGGGAAGATTGCCTTTTGCAGTTAACCAGACTCTTCACAAAATCTTATGGGTTTTTTTTGTTTTGTTTTGGTTTGGTTTTGTTTCTAATTTTATCACAAACCTGGAGTGAAGTCAGGAGGGAAAACAAATTTTTATAAACAGCTGTCAAAGGGGAAGGGAGTTGGGGGGATGGGTGACAAAAGGTGAAGGGATTAAGCAGAAAAAAAAGATATATATATATATATATGACGTATAGACAGAGACAACAATATGGTGATAGGCAGAGGGAAAGAGGGTCTGGGAAGGCAGAAGAGGGCAAAGTGGGGATAAATGGGAGAGGAAAGAGACTTGACTTTGAGTGGTGAGTGCACAATGCAGCATGCAGATGATGTTTTATTGAGTTGGACACTTGAAACCTGTATGGTCTTATTAAACAATGTTACCCCAATAAATTCAATATAAAAAATAAACAAACATGACCAAGTTATGATTGTAGTAGGGGTTTGACTTTATTTCTGTGATTCTGATCTTATTGTCACATAGTGGATTTTTAAGAAAAATCATCATGAAAATGGAAGATCCCTGTTTTTATTTCTTCCCAATAAATTTAAAGATATGGTTTTTACTACTGCTCTTGCCCTTGCTCTTTAAGTCAGCCATGCATTATTCTTTATTTTTTGTATTAATTGAAAGGATCTTAAATATTTTTACTGCTGTCTGTTGGTTAGTTTCATTTAATAAACATTTATTTACATCTGATAACATCAGAGTAAAGAATGATTTCTTGACTTTTTTTTCTTTCTAGGGCTATTAGTATGATTTTTTTTTTAAATATCAAGCCCTGGCCAGTGTGGCTCACTTAGTTGGAGCGTAGTTCCGTACACTGGAAGTCGTGGCCATTCCAGTCAGGGCTCATATCCAGGTTGTGGCTTTGATCCCTGCTCAGCTGTGGTGCGTAGGGGAGCCAACCAATCAATGTTGCTCTCTTGCATCAGTGTTTCTCTCTCTCTTTCTCTCTCCTTCTCCCTTCCTCTCTAAAAATCAATAAAAACATATTTTTAAAAATATATAAATCATAAAAAATAACTTTTAAAAATATATCAATATGCTTCCTTTAATTTATGACCAAATTATTTGAACTTATTAAAAGGTTGTATAGCTCTTTAGTACTAGAACATATTCTTGTGTTTTAATTACTGTTCAGAAGGACATAAAATGTAATTATTATTATTTATTTTTTAAATATATTTTTATTGATTTCAGAGAGGAAGGGAGAGGGAGAGATAGAAACATCAATGATGAGACAGAATCATTGATTGGCTGTCTCCTACATGCCCCCTAATGGGGATTAAGCCTGCAACCCAGGCATGTGCTTTTGACTGAAATCAAACCTGGGACCTTCAGTCCACAGACTGAAGCTCTATCCACTGAGCCAAACCAGCTAGGGCTAAAATGTAATTATTTATAACACTATACATACAATAATTTTAAAAATTAACTGCTTTCTGAACGTATTTGTTTCAAATTATCTTATGAAAATTCTAGATTATCATAGTTTTACTATAAATTGGTGATAAATTAAAAACTCATATTTGACAAGGGAGAAAAATTATTGGCATGCTGTTTTATAGTATATACAGTATATAAAATGGACTCTGATAGCAATAAATTTTATCTATCTCATTTGTTAAGTACAGTTATTATTTTCTCATTTTCATTATATCTGCCCTATCTTAAATGTGAATAATTTAAATTCCACAACGATGAATGAAAGAAATTAGGTCAAATAATTTCTTTGACACTGATTTAACCCCAGAGGAGTAGCTATATATCACTATCTTTTTTTCCCATTGATTTCCAATAACAATTGAAGATCCTATTTCTTCCTTTTACCCCCTCCTTTTTTCCTCTGCATTACTCCCATCCTTCTCCCTCTCTCTCCTTTTAACCCTTTTTCTCTCACCTTGTCATTTGCTGATCATTCTTATTAATCTCAGGAAACCTCTTTTTTAAAGATCACCTTTCCAAGTCCAAGGGAGTATTTGCTGAGTTCATTTTGTATGTTTCAGAGAAATGTGTTTCCAAAGTAATTAGCCCTATGTACCATCCCTCCATTTTCAACCATTTTTTTTAGTTTAAAAAAAAACACTTCATTCTTATTTTCTAGCTTTCTTGACTCTCTTCTGTTTTCCTCCCTGATTTCCCCCCACATCCATATTAATATAGACATTTCCTCTAGGTTCAGTCTTGGTATCTGTCAGCTTACCCTACACATTTTCTATGTTGATCTTGTAAACCCACAAAGTATAAGCTGTAGATGGTCCTAAAAGATTTCTTGGCCTTGACTTTTCTCTACAACTTCAGATCTACATCTCCAGTAGGCCAAACTTAATTCTAGACCAAACTTAATTTTCCCCAAGATTTGATCTCTTTCTGTTTTTTTTTTTCTATCTCTGTTACGATGAGGACAGAGATTTTATGTTTTGCTTATTATTTCATTTGCTAATGCCTAGCATAGTATATTGCAAAAAATAAATGCTCAATAAATATTTAAATAATTGACTTTCCAAGATCAAAGCCTTTGAAATTTATAATCATATTCTACTTTTCTTTATAAGCATCCATTACTCTTTGAATCACTTTTCTTGTTTTCTAGGCATTGCCTTCAGTCAGCTCCTCATTACTCTTACTTGGACTTTGTAGCAGTCTCCCAAGTGGTATTTTATTTCTTTTATGTCTTGTCTGTACTACCTGTTGTAGCCACCACGTTTTTAGTATAGTTCTGGTCATTGATTCAGCAAGTATTTCCTGAGCACATACTTTATGCTTGGGTCTGGTATAGATGCTAGCATAAAATGATATAGTATTCTTGTCTAACATCATCTTTCTGTATAAAAATCATCTTTGATTCTCTAAGGAATCCTCCTTTCTCGTGTAATAATGGCATATCTGGAAGTAACATCTGAAATACGTTGCTCAGCCTGTGTTGGTGCCAGGCAGCATGCGTGTGTGAATTATCCCTGGATGGTTTGACAATAAACAACACCAGCAGTGAATGAGGATTCCTTTTTCTCTGCAACCTCTCCAATACTTATCACTTGTTTTGTTGATAATAGCCAATCTAACAGATGTGAGGCGCTGTATCTCACTGTAGTTTTGATTTGCATTTTCCTAATAGCTAGTGAAGTTGAACATCTTCTCATATAGCTGTTGGCCATTGGTATGTCTTCTTGAGAGAGGTGTCTGTTCAGGTCCTCTGACCATTTTTTAATTGGACTGTTTGCTTAGTGTTGAGTTGTATGAGTTCTTTATATATTTTGGATACTAATCCCTTATTGGAGCTGTTGTTTGCAAATATAATCTTCCATTTGGTTGGTTGCCTTTTTGTTTTGTTGTCAGTTTCTTTTGCTGTGCAGCTTTTTAGTTTGATATACTCCCATTGATTTATTTTTGCCTTTACTTCCCTTGCCTTTGGGGACAAATTCATAAAATCCTCTCTAAGACCAAGGTCCATAATTTACTACCTATATTTTTCTTTACGTAATTCTTTGTTTCAGGTCTCATATTTAGGTCATTGACCAGGAATCAAACCAGCAACCCTTCGGTGCATGGGACAACACAAACCAACTGAGCCACACCGGCCAGGGCCCAAGATGGTTTTTATACCAGGGTACCCAAATGTTTATAATGCAAACACTTAAGCCTAGAAGCTCCCTCAGTAGATGATGATGAACTTGTGCTAAGTTAACAAGTTGTGTTGCAGAGAGCCTGCCATAATTCTACTTTTTAAACTTGCAGTCCAGATTCACAGACAATCAATAAGAAATAATTCCAAATGGCAGATTAGACCCTACACCAATCTTGGTCAATGTTATCTTCTTAAAGATCTTTAAAAATGCCGAAACCGGTTTGGCTCAGTGGATAGAGCGTCGGCCTGCGGACTGAAAGGTCCCAGGTTCGATTCCGGTCAAGGGCATGTACCTGGGTTGCGGGCACATCTCCAGTGGGAGATATGCAGGAGGCAGCTGGTCGATGTTTCTCTCTCATCGATGTTTCTAACTCTCTATCTCTCTCCCTTCCTCTCTGTAAAAAATCAATAAAATATATTTTTAAAAAAAGATCTTTAAAACTTATTTTACATCTCATCTTCTACATTTGCTCTATAAAAATTATTTTATAAAAACTTGTAGCCTATGTCCTGATCATAAGTTGTACTTTTTTTCTTTATGCTTATTTCAGTCTATAAAGTTGTAGTCTTAAATAGAAGCGAGTCAGCACATGTATTCTCCTGTTGGCTCCATAACAAAACTAGATTTTACACAGGGGAATCATAGATTGGGTTATTATAATTTTTTAAAAAGCTGAAGAATTAAAACACTCTGGCTAAATAAGTAAGAATAATGATCAGTTAGCCATTTCACAGCTGGACAGAGCATGAGACAAGCTCCCAACCTGGGGTGCAAAATTTAAGGAAGCACCCATTCTTGGGGGTCATGTGAATGAGTGACCTAAGAGTGCTGTGCCTCCCTGGGTGCTTCACCTGCTTCACTAGTCCTGGCCCTGTCCTGGAAGAAACATATATTCAGGAAGGCAAATAAAATACCTATAAGTAGAAATTATTTCTAAAATATCCCCTAGCCAGACAGTAAATTTTTAGTAATTTCATCTATCAACATGCTGCCTGCTCATAATGATAATTCAGGAAAGTCCCACTCTCCCAGAGAATGACGATAGCACCATAGCCACATTGTCGTGGTTGGAGTATGGATAGAATGGCTGTAAGTCCCAATTTCAAGTGGTACATCCTGTCGACAACTCATCCCAACCTGTGATTTAGAAAATGCTGTAGCTTGAATATGCACGGAGATTGCGTCCTTTTGCTTTTACATTGGTTGCTCTCTACTGATAGAAAGATGCACTGAGTTAACTTGTGAGGATCGAAGCCACTATTGCACAACAGGAGACTGGGGCACAGCAAGGCTAAAAAATGCACACAATTCAAATTCCTTTGTCATGGCTGGAACAACAACCCATATCTCAACTCTGTCTTGGGCTGTTCCCTGTAATTATGCTGCCACTCTCCTTGGACCACAACCCACTCAAGGTTCTTTTAGGAGAAAGTGGTGGTAACAACAACAAAATCTGAACCAAACTGGTTTAAGCAGAGAATTTTTGGTTCACACAACAAAATATTCCAGGAGTATTTTACCTTCATGTTCAGCTGGATTTAAGGCCCTAAACCATGTTCTCATGACTGGGTTCTCCCAGCCGTTTGGCTTGCTTCTCCCACACTATAGGTCAGCACAATGGCTGCCAGCTAAAGCTCTAACTTAATCTGAGAAAGGCCTTGCCATTTTTCCCATGGGATTTCCACTGTTCAGATGGCATCTCATTGGCTCTGACTGGATCAAGTGCCATCTTGGACATTGTCACCATGGCTAGAAGGAGGTGCTGTTCTGATTAGCCAAGCCTGAGTCCTATGTTCCTTCTGCCCCCGAGTGTAGAGCCTACACAATCTGAAAGATGGGGTCTGAGTGGACATTGGGCTACTTTCATCAGAAGAAAGGGAAGTGGATGGTAGCATCTGAACAGGAAATGTTGGCTGTAGGCAAGTTTCTCTTTTACTCCACTCTCCTAGTAAATTCAACTCTATTTTCCAACTCAAACTGTAACTCTCATGTCTCTCTCCAATAGCCATTTTCTCTTGTGTAGCTCATTTAACATTTTAGAAGGTAAATAGTGGGGGGAAAATTCAATGGGAATTGCCCTGCTGGGTTTCAGACTTATTTAATACCAATGATTCCCCTTTTCCTTCCTATTTCTCCCACTGGATGGAGCCTCTATCCTATGTCTGTCTCATTATTGTTTTTGGAAGCATGTAACTTGCTGTCTGGTTTCACAGGTTCACAGATAGAGAAGAACTTTGCCCCACGGTGATTAACACAATAGATCTCATCTATAACTGACTTAAATGATTAAAATAATAAGACTTGGAACTTTGCGTTGAGGACATTTAGATGAAATTTTTGGACTTAGAGTTGATGTGAAATTGTAATGGCTTTTGGGGATGTTGGGATGGGATAAATGTATTCAGCATGTGGGAAGGACATGAATTTGAGGGGATCAGAGAACAGACTGTTATGGGTTGAATCTCGTCTCCCCAAAAGACACGAAGTCGTAACCCTTGGTGTCTGTAAATATGACCTTATTTGGGAATAGGGTGTTTGCGGATATAATCAGATTAAGATTGTAGTAGGCAGTTAGATAGGCATGAGTAGAGCAGGAATGATGGGCCGGGTGCAGAGGGTCACGAGGGTGGAGAGTCCCAGGTGCCTAGCAATGGGCAAAACTACAAGCCCTTGTATGACCCACTCCCTTAATCATTAACCCCTGGAGATGACATCTAGGCTTCAGCTGTGTTTCAGCTCCAGGCCCAGAGAAATAGCAAAAGCAGATGGAGCAATGCTGTGGCTGACATCAGGACCAGCTGCAATGACTAATGACCCCCTCCCCTCTGGCCGATCAATCAGTGGAGACCGTGAGGGGGTACATCTGGAAGCTGATGAATATTCTATTGATATCCTCCCCTGAGACCTGGAAGCTGATGAATATTCTATTGATATCCTCCCCTGAGACCTCAAATAAAAGCTCTCAGGATGGAGAACTGAGCACTGCCCTAAGGGATTCACAAGGGCCCTTCTTTTGCTGTAACTTGTTTCCTTCTACGGCTCACTTCTTCTACCCCTGTGACTTTCTAGTAACTTGTTTCCTTCTACAGCTCACTTCTTCTACCCTGTGACTTTCTAAATAAACTTTCTCTTATAGTTTGAGCCTTGGCTCTGCATTCCTTCCTAGCCGGAAATCAAGTACCGAGGTTGCTAAGCTGAGGTTAACACCTGGTGCCATTTTCTGCTGGTGTCTTTATAAAAAGAGGGAGATTTGTACTAGTACACAGACAGAGTGAAGATGGCCATGTAAAGTCAGAGATAAAGCTCTAGTACACAGACAGAGTGAAGATGGCCATGTAAAGTCAGAGATAAAGCTCGGAGTGATGCTGCCACAGCCACGAAATGTCTAGAATTTCTAGAAACTGGAATTAGCAAGGAAGGATCCTCCCATGGAGGCTTTATAAGGAACTGGCCCTGCCAACACCTTGATTTTGCATTTCTAGCCTCCGGAACTGTGAGAATAAATGTCTGTGGCTTTAAGCCACTCAGGTTGTGGTGCTTTGTCATGGCAATCCTAGGAAAGTAATACACATTCAAGTCCGGCAAATGGCTCCCTAAACAACTATTTGTTGAACTGAATGGCAATTAAAACCTAATTTAAAACACTGTGAGTGAAGTGTTGTGCCCGTTTCTGGGATGCCTCATTGTCACCAGCTTAAAACTCTTACTAGTCACTAAGTGGAGAAAACATTTTCCTTTCTCCCTGTTGTCCTCAGAAATACAGATGAGAGATCAATCATAAAATGGCTCCTTTGAGCCCTAAAATGATGTCAAAACATTCCACAAGAAATGCACACGCAAAGCATTCTTCAGATAATGAAAATAATGAAAAATATCAAAATTACAATAAAAAATGCAGGTATTTAAAATTTTACTCTAAGAAAGATAGTAAATTACATAGAATTGGTTTTAAGAATGACATTTCTATTTTTACCTTTTTATGATAATTACAATACTGAGAGTAATTAACATAGAAAAATCATCTATTGTATGTTCACGGAGCTAACTCTGATGGATGGCAAGGTGGATTTATAAACACTCCCCATCATTAGCTGCTGAACAAAAGGAAGCCTGTGAAAGTTGTATCATCATCCTCATCCGCAAACAGGCCGTTAAACCTCTCCCCTCCGGACACCTGCAGCCACACCTCGTCCCCCAGCTTCAGCGGCAGCACAATGCCGCCAGAGGCCTGGTCCTCAGAGCTCATGTAACTGTCCTTCGTGTGCAGTATTTTTACCCCATTTTTGACCAAAGATACCTGCACATTCCTGGAGAACACAGTGATGTGGTAGGTGAAGTAATACACGCCGGCAATGTGGCAAGTAAATTTTCCCGTAGCTATATCATAATGGTTGAATTCATTATACAAGATCTTGTCAAATTTAATGGGTACGTCTGAAGAAGGAAACTTGCTCAGCACAGTGAGCCCCACAGTGAAAGCACTTTTTGGCAAGACTGGAGTCTCACCAATTTTCCCTTTTTCCCCTCGATCCCCTTTCCAGCCTCTCATTCCCCGGGCTCCTGGCTCACCTTGAGGTCCCAAGGGCCCAGCATCTCCCTTGGGACCAGGCTTTCCAAGGGGGCCTATGGGGCCCTGCAAACCAGTTGGGCCCACAGGTCCACTGCTGCCCTTTAGCCCTGCTGGACCAATGGGACCCACATCACCTTTCTCCCCCTTTTGCCCTTGAGGACCAGTCTCTCCTCGGAGGCCTTTCTCCCCCATGGGGCCAACAAATCCCTTTGGCCCATGTTTCCCTGGGGGTCCTCTGGAGCCTGGATCTCCTTTGATGCCTTTTGCTTCAACTCTTCCATCTTCTCCTAGTGGGGGGGGGGGGGGGGGAGGAGAGAGTAAACCAAGGAAAAAATGATTTGTGAGACATTACCTATAAAAACAACTGGTTTTTCTACTATTGAGCATACAAGTGTGATAAAACAGTGTACAGGTTTAGCATATACTCAGGGTTTGAAAATCCATTCAATCCTAAATCGCATGCATGCGCACGTACCCACACAAACAAAACACTACTGAACTAGTGTCAGGGCTCTCATCAGGAGGTACAACTCTTTACCATCTATTTGACTGCTAAACAATGCCGATCCTTGAGGAAACGTATCTTTGGAATTAGCTCAGGTTACTTTCAGGAAACTGACAATTATGTGATGTACCCCCAAAAGCTCCTCATGGAGTGAGCAATCACTAAGTCTTCAGTGTGCCATTCATTGGTCTCTACTGCCCAGCCCAGCCTGTCCGTGTGCCAACTGTATTGGGCTACTTGTCAATATGCAGAATAGCTCTGTGCTTCCAGGTTCCTTTGCCTTGACTGGAAAGCAGTGACTATGAGCATGGACTCAGAAGTTAAAGCCAGAATTCAATCCTCTCTCCACCACTTATGCACAGTGGGATGTTAGCCAAGCGGACTAGCCACCTCTGTTTCCTCCTCTGTAACATTGGGATAATAATATTACTTCATTTATAAGCGGTTGTATTGACTCAATACATGAAAAGCACTTAGAACAACCTAGCACAAAGTGAACATTATATGTTAGCCATTATGTCTATTCTCCATCCCCATCAGTCACAATTTTCAAGGTTCTTCCCTTCCTTTCAGGGCCCAATTCAATGCCACCTTCTCCATGTAGAGGCACTGAGTCAAAATTCAGTGTCATTTCTCAGTGCTCATACACTAACTGAGGCTGCAGCAATCTATGATCAAAGGCCAAATCCAGTGTGCTGTCTGATTCTATTTGTTTGTTTGTTTGTTTATATATTTTTTTAAAATATATTTTATTGATTTTTTACAGAGAAGAAGGGAGAGAGATAGAGAGTTAGAAACATCGATGAGAGAGACCTTCTCCATGTAGAGGCACTGAGTCAAAATTCAGTGTCATTTCTCAGTGCTCATACACTAACTGAGGCTGCAGCAATCTATGATCAAAGGCCAAATCCAGTGTGCTGTCTGATTCTATTTTTTGTTTGTTTGTTTGTTTGTTTATTTATATATTTATTTACTATTTTTATTTATTTCAGAGAGGAAGGGAGAGGGAGAGAGAGATAGAAACATCGATGATGAGAGAGAATCATTGATCGGCTGCCTCCTGCATGCCCCTTACTGGAGATCGAGTCCGCAACCCAGGCATGTGCCCTTGACCAGAATCGAACCTGAGACCCTTTAGTCCACAGGCCAATGCTCTATCCTCTGAGCCAACAGGTAGGGCCTGTCTGATTTTATATGGCCCACAGCTAAGAATAATTTACATTTTTAAGTAGTCACAAATAACATTCCACAATACATGACAATTATATAAAGTTCAGATTTTGTTTTTCATTTTTCATAAGCACTTCCCCACTTATATAAGTAGAGACTCCAGCTGCTTTTCACTACAATGGCAGAGTTAAGTGGTGGTGACAGAAACCGTATGGCCGGCAAAGCTAAAAATACTATCTGGCCCTTTGCAGAAAAAGCTTGCTGATCTCAGCACTGAATTATGAGCTTCTGGAGAGCAAGAACTGTTACCTTTATTGTTGGGTCATTCCCACAGCTTAGTAAAGTACTTCTCCTTGGGAAGAACTTAATAATTATCGCTAAATCCTTGGTGGTTCAGAATTAGAGCATGGTGAAATGGAACACGGTGTCTGACCTTGTTCTCCTTTCTGTCCGCGCATGCCATCCTTCCCTGGACCACCAGGATGTCCTGGTTCTCCTAAGTGGAAAAGAGAAAAAAGACAAGAGTTGAATTTCCAGTTTTCCTAAATATTGGTCTCAATCAGTGATGTAGACTGGAGAGAGGCAGATGTGAGGGAGCAGTAAGGGTGCTGAGTTGTGTGAAAGAAGTGAATTATTATAAAATGAATTGGGCTTCTCAAGTACCCAGCTCCCAAAGGCAGGACAAGAAGGGAGCATGTGCACAGATAATCACAATTGAGTTTTCTCATGTGAGGAGCACTCAGGACGTGATCAAATATCTGAGGCACCCTGGGTGGTGTGGCTCAGTTGGTTGGAGCTTTGTCCCTTACATCAAACATGGCAGGTTCAATTCCCGGTCATGAGGCAACCAATAGATGTTTCTCTCTCACATCAATATTACTTGTTCCCTCTCCCTTCCTTTCTCTAAAAATTAATTTTTAAAAATGCCAAAGGCATTGGGTGACTTTGTCACTTCTCCTTTTCTTTATTTCCTTTTATGTTTTGAATTGAACATTTTATTTTTCATTTATGGTTTACATTTAAAATTATTTTGTATTAGCTTTAGGTGAACAGCATAGTGGTTAATCATATACTTTACAAAGTGTTCTTCCAATATTTCCAGTACCCACTGGGCACCATACATGGTTATTACAATATTATTGACTATACTAGTGGCCTGGTGCACAAAATTCATGCACATTAAAAGGGAATTAATTAGAGGAAATATTTTAATATTGTTATTTGCCCTTTCTCTATAATAGAAGTGTCAGAGATGAAAGAAAATTAGTAAAATGTATATGAAAATCTTTCTCCTGTCAGGGCCTGAGGCGCGCCGCGGGACCCAGAGTCAAGTTCCCACCCAACCGTGTGCACCTTGAAATCATGCGAGACCCAGACCCAGCCAGCCCCACCCCCGTCAAGCCCTGCCGGGCAGGGGGCGCTGCCTCAGGTACCCCATCAAACCCCGCTGGGCTGGGGGCACAGCCTGAGGTTCCCCCAGCCCAGTGCCAGGGCAGGGAGCACGACCTGAGGTCCCCCATCAAGCCCCATCGGGCAGGGGGGTGCGGTCTGAGGTCTCCCTTCAAGCCCTGCTGGGCGGGGTCCCCTGCCATGGCCCAGCACCACGCAGCCTCAGGTCCCTGCTGATCACTCCTTACAGCTCATTACGGGAACCCTGCCTCCGCTGTGGGCGTAGCCATCTCGTGTTACAGGAACCCTGCCTCTGCTGTGGGCACAGCCATCTTGTGATGGCATGACGGAGTGGGGATCAATTTGCATATTACCTCTTTATTAAATAGGATTCCCTATGCTCTACTTTACATCCCAATGAGTATTTTCTAATTACCACTTTATAATGCTTCTTCTTTTTTTTGGTTAATCCTCACCAGAGGATATTTTTTTCCATTGCTTTTTAGAGAGAGTGGAAGGGAGAGGAAGGGTGAGAAAGAAAGAGTGAGGGAGAGAGAGAAACATCGATATGAGAGAGACACATTGATTGGTTAGTCTCCCACACATGCCCTGACTGGGGCCAAGGATGAACCTGAAACCCTGATACATGCCCTTGACCAGGAATTGAACTGGAGATTCAGGTGCATAGGTCACTGCTCTAACCATTTAGCTACACCAGCCATGACCAAATGTGTACCTCTTAATTCCTTCACATTTTTTAAAAATATATTTTATTGATTTTTTACAGAGAGGAAGGGAGAGGGATAGAGTTAGAAACATCGATGAGAGAGAAACATTGATCAGCTGCCTCCTGCACACCCCCCACTGGGGATGTGCCCGCAACCAAGGTACATGCCCTTGACCAGAATCGAACCTGGGACCCTTCAGTCCACAGGCTGATGCTCTATCCACTGAGCCAAACCAGTCAGGGCCCTTCACATTTTTTTTTCCCGGTCCTCGAACCCCATCCCCCTCTGGCAACCATTAGTCTGTTCTGCGTCAATGAGTCTGTTTCAATTTTGTTTGTTCATTTATTTTTGTTCTTTAGATTCCACACATAAGTGAAATCATATGGTATTTGTCCTTCTCTGAGTGACTTATTGTACTTAGCATCATACCCTCTAGGTTCATCTGTCCCAAATGGTAAGATTTTATTCTTTTGTATGACCCAGGAACATTCCATTTTATGTATGTACCACAACTTTTTTTACCTACCAGTCTATTGATTGACACTTGGGTTACTTTCATAACTTGGCTATTGTAAACAATGCTGCAATAAACATAGGAGTGCATATATTCTTTCGAATTAGTGTGGTGGATATATATATATATAATCACTGGGTCATAGGCAGCTTCATTTTTAATTTTTGAGGACCCTCCATACTATTTTCCATAGTGGCTGTACCAATCTGCATTCCCACCAACACTGCTCAAGGGTTCCCTTTTGTTCAAATCCTCACCATCACTTATTATTTGTGGATTAATTGATGACAGCCACTCTGATAGGTATGAAGGGAAATCTTACTGTGGTTTTAAGTTGCATTTCTCTGATGATTAGTGACACTAAGCATCTTTTCATATGTCTGTTGGCCATCTGTATGCCCTCTTTGGAGAAGTGTCCAGTCCACTGCCCATTTTTTAACTAGATTGTTTGACTCTGGTGTTGAGTTATGTGAGTTCTTTATACATTTTGGATATTAACCCCTTATCAGATGTATCATTGGTGAGTATCTTCACCCATTCAACAGGTTGTTTTTATGTTTTGTTGATAGTTTTCTTGGCTGTGCAGAAACTGTTTAGTTTGATGTAGTCCCATTTGTTATTTTTTTAAAAAATGTTTTTATTGATTTCAGAGAGGAAGGGAAAGGGAGAGATAGAAATATCAATGATGAGAGAGAATCATTGATTAGCTGCCTCCTGCATGCCCCACACTGGGGATCAAGCCCGCAACCCGGGCATGTGCCCTGACCAGGAATCAAACCATGACTTCCTGGGTCATAGGTCAATGCTCAACCATTGAGCCACACTGGCTGGGCCCATTTGTTTTTTATTTGTTTCCTTTGCCTAAGGAAAACATATCAGAAAAAAGTATTACTAGGAGAAATGTCAGAGATTTTACTGCCTATGATTTCTTCTAGGAGTTTTATGGTTTTGAGTCTTACATATAAGTCTTTAATCCATTTAGAGTTTATTCTTATATATGGTGTAGAAGATAGTCTAGTTTCTTTCTTTTTTTTTTTTTTTTTTGCATGTATCTGTTCAATTTTCCCAACACAATTTACTGAATAGATAGTCTTTTTCCCATTGTATGTTCTTGCCTCCTTTGTCAAATATTAATTGACCATATGGTGTGGGTTTATATCTGGGCTCTCTATTCTATTCCATTGAACTATTTGTCTGTATTTATGCTGGTATTATGCTGTTTTTATCACTGTGGCCTTATCGTATTGTTTGCTATCAGGTAGCATGATACCTTCACTTTGTTCTGTTTCAAGATTACTGTGGCTATTCAGGGCCTTTTGTGATTCCATATAAATTTTTGCATTATTTGTTTTAGTTTTGTGAATTATGTCATTTGCACCTTGATAGAAATTGCATTGAATCTGTAGATTGCTTTGGGTAATATGGGCATTTTAATGATGTTAATTCTTCTTATCTATTTACATGGCATATGCTTCCATTTATTTGTATGTTCTTCAGGTTTTTTTTTTTTCATTATATTTTTTTTAAAATATATTTTTATTGATTTTTTACAGAGAGAAAGGGAGAGAGATAGAGAGTCAGAAACATCGATGAGAGAGAAACATCGACCAGCTGCCTCCTGCACACCTCCCACTGGGGATGTGCCTGCAACCAAGGTACATGCCCTTGACCGGAATCGAACCTGGGACCTTTCAGTCCGCAGGCCGAAGCTCTATCCACTGAGCCAAACCGGTCTTGGCATTTTCTTCATTATATTATAATTTTCTGAGTTGCAGGTCTTTTATCTCCTTGATTAAATTTATTCCTAGGTATTTTTGATGCAATTATAAGTGGGATTGTTTTCTTCCTCTTTTTGAGGGTTCATTATCTACACTAATAAAAGAGAAACATGGTAATTAGCGTACGACCGCTACCCTTTTCATTGGCTAATCAGTGAGTATATGCAAATTAACTGTCAGCCAAGATGGCGGCCGGCAGCCAGGCAGCTGGAAGCGAACATGAGGTTTGCTTGCTGCCGACTCCAACGTTCCCGCTTCACTAGCGGGCCTCTGAGCTACAACTCTAAGAAACTATGTACTATGTTGCAAATAAGAAGCTAAACAAAACACCAGAAACCGGCTTTCAGTCAGCCGGGCTTTAGCAACATTGTATCGATGTTTTCAGCAGCGAGGCCTCAGAGCTAAAGCTGGCCCAGAATAAAAAAAAAAAAAAAAAAAAAAAAAAGAAAACAAGGAGCGGTTGGAAGCTTCAGTCACTCGCTTCCGGAAAACAGCCCTCAGCCCCTCACCCAGACTGGCCAGGCACCCCAGTGGGGACCCCCACCCTGATCCGGGGCCCCCCTCGGGGAAAAAACCCAGACCCACCCATGCACCAGGGGTCTTTTTTAGTATATATAAAAGGGTTATTTCCCCCCGCGCCCCGGGATCAGCGTGACAGGCTGCGCCCAAACCCCCTGATCGCCCTGTGGCTCTGTGAGTGACAGGGGCAGGGCCACAACCTCCCTATCCGTCCTGCTCTGTGTGTGACAGGGGAAGGCACCCCAACCCCCTGATCACCCTGCTCTGTGCCTGATAGGGGGGAGCTCCCCAATCCCTGATTGCCCTGCGGCTCTGTGTTTGACAGGGTGCGACGCACCAACCCCCTGATCGGCCCTGCTCTGTGTGACAGGGTACAGCGCCCCAACACCCCCTCCCCCACGGGCTCTGCTCTGTGCCTGATAGGGGCGAGCTCCCCAATCCCCTGATTGCCCTGCGGCTCTGTGTGACAGGGGGTGGGGCCACAACCTCCCTATCCACCCTGCTCTGTTCATGACAGGGGAAGGCGCCCCAACCCCCTGATCAGCCCTGCTCTGTGCCTGATAGGGGGGAGCTCCACAATCCCCTGATTGCCCTGGGACTCTGTGTTTGACAGGGTGCGGCGCACCAACCCCCTGATCGGCCCTGCTCTGTGTGTGACAGGGGGGAGCTCCCCAACCCCCTGATTGACCCTGCTCTGTGTGTGACAGGGTACGGAGCCCCAACCCCCCTGATGGGCCCTGCTCTGTGAGTGACAGGGGGCAGCACCCCAACTCCCTGATCGGCCCTGCTCTGTGCGTGACAGGGGGTGGCGCCTCAACCTCCCCATCGACCCTGCCTTGAGTGTGACAAGGGGCGGTGCCCCAACCCCCCAATCAGTCTACCCTGAGCGTGACTGAGGGTGGCATCGCAACCTCCTGATCCGCCCTGCTCTGTGCATGACGAGGCGGCGCCCCAACTCCCCAATTGGCCCTGCTCTGAGCCTGACCAGGGGCTGCACTTAGGGATTGGGCCTGCCCTCTGCCACCCGGAAGCAGGCCTAAGCCAGCAGGTCGTTATCTCCCGAGGGGTCCCAGACTGGGAGAGGCACAGACCGGGCTGGGGGACCCCCCTCCCCCTGCCCCCTGAGTGCACAAATTTTTGTGCACCGGGCCTCTAGTTGGTATATAAAAATGCAATTGATTTCTGAATGTTTATTTTGTATCTTGGTACTTTACTGAATTTATCATTTCCAATAGGTTTTTTTTGGTAGAATCTGTAGGGTTCTCTATATACAGTATGATGTCATATGCAAATAATGACAGTTTTACTTCTTCATTTCCAATTTGGATGCCTTTTATTTCTTCTTCTTGTCTGATTGCTGTGGCTAAGACTTTCTGGTACTATGTTGAACAAGAGGGGTGAAAGTGGACATCCCTTTCTTATTCCTAATCTTAAGAAAAACACTTTGAGTTTTTCCCATTTTATTTATGTGGTATAACACATTAATTGATTTGCAGATATTGTACCCACCTTGAATTCCAGTAATAAATCCCATTTGATCATGGTGTATGATCTTGTTAATGTATTGCTGGATCCAGTTTGCTAATATTTTGTGAAAGATTTTAGCATCTATGTTCATCAGGGATATTGGACTACACTCTTCTTTCTTTGTATTGTCTTTATCTAGTTTTGGAATTAGGATAATGCTGGCTTCATAAATAAGCATGGAAGTTTTCTCTCCTCTTGAATTTTTTAGAATAATTTGAGAAGGGTGGGTGTTAATTCTTGTTTGAATGTAGGTAAAATTCACTTGTGAAGCCATCCAGTCCAGGACTTTTGTTTGCTGGAAGTTTTTTTTTTATTACTACTTCAATTTAATTAGGTTTTCTGGTTTTTCCATTTCAATTCAGGTTTTCTGGTTCTTCCTGATTGATTGAGTTTTGGAAGATTGTATGTTTCCAGGAATTTATCCATTTCGCCCAGGTTGTCCAATTTGTTGGCATATAATGGTTCATAATATTTTCTTATATTCCTTTAGTATTTTTGTGGCGTCACTGGTGATTTATCCTCTTTTACTGGTTACTAGAGGCCTGGTGCACGAATTCATGCACCAGTGGGGTCCCTTGGCTTGGCCTGTGGGATCAGGCCAAAACCAGCTCTCTGACATCCTCCGAGGGTCCCGGATTGCAAGAGGGCGCAGGTCAGGCTGAGGGACCCCACCGGTGCATGATCAGGGCTGGGGAGGGACACAGAAAGTTGGCCAGCCAGGGAGGGACCGCGGAAGGGCTTCAGGGCATGTCTGGCCCGTCTTGCTCAGTCCCGATCAGCCGAACCCCAGCAGCAAGCTAACCTATCAGTTGGAGCGTATGCTCCCTGGTGGTCAGTGCATGTCATAGCGAGCAGTTGAACAGCCTTAGCATATCATTAGCATATTACACTTTGATTGGTTGAACAGATGACTGGACACTTAGCATATCAGGCTTTTACTATATAGGATTTTATTTATTTGGGTCCTCTTTCTTTGTTGAGTAGTCTTATTAAAGTTTTATTCATCTTGTTAATTTTTCCAATAAACCAACTCTTTGTTTCATTGATCTTTTGTATATATTTAGACTATTTCTGCTCTGATCTTTATTATTTCCTTCCTTCTATTCACTATGGGCTTGGTTTGTGTTCTTTTTCTAATTCTTACACCTAGTTCACTTAGGTGTAAGGTTAGATTGTTTATTTGAGATTTTCTTGTTTCTTGAAGTAGGCCTGTAATGCTATGAATTTCTCTCTTAGGACTGCTTTTGCTATATATTTTGTGTTTTCATTTTCATTTATCTCAAAAAATCTTTTGATTTCTTCCTTGATCTTATTGTTGACCCATCAATTGTTTAGCAACATGTTATTTAGCCTCCATATGTTTGTGTGTTATTCAGGTGTGTGTGTTTTTCTTATAATTGTGGACAGAGAAGATGCTTGATATCATTTCAAACTTCTTAAATTTATTGAGATTTGTTTTGTGTCCTAAATGTGGTCTTTACTAGAAAATTTTCCATATGCACTTGAAAAAAATGTATAGCTGCTGTTTTGGGATGAAATGCTCTAAAAATTAAAGCCATCTGGCCTAATATGTCATCTAAGGCCTCTGTGTCCTTGTTGATTTTCTGTCTGAAAGATTATCCATTGATGTAAATGATGTGTTAAAATCTATTATGTCAAAAAATGTCCTACTACAGCCATATTATTGTCAATCTTTCCCTTTATGTCCATCAAGATTTGTTTTATATATTTAGGTGCTCCTCTGTTGAGTGCATAAATGTTCACAAGGGTTATATTTTCTTGTTGGATTGATCCCTTTATTATTATTTTTTTTAAAAAAAGGGAGATTCTTTATTCAAAATCAGCACTCAGATTCTTCAAGCCCCAGCCCAGAGCGGGCAGCCCTCCCTCCCCTCTCCCCTCACCCCACCCCTGAGCCAAAGCGAGGGGAATGGAAAATGAGAAGCCAAGAGGGCCTCTGCCAGGGCAGGCTGCCTCGTGTGTGGTGAGCCCAGTCCAGCTGCGGCAGGGTGGCAGCTGCCACCGACCCCTCCCTATAAATTAAGTCTCTGCAGCCACAGCTGTGGGGAGGCGTATTTGTGGAAGGGAGGCCCAAAGGCTGCGTCGCTAACCCCAGGCGTGGAATGGATTAAGAGGTCAGGGGAGGAGAGGTATGAAAGAGGAGGAAGACGCCCTAAATTTTGGTCCCGGGGGAAAAGAAGAGGCCAGTTGGTCCAGTTTCTGTGTGTTTGGAGAAGGGAATGTATTAGTAAGCACAGGGAGAGAGGCCGCCATTGGGCACCCCCAGAGGAGATGCGCCAGGCCAGGCCCTCCCCCTGGCAGAGAGTAGCCTGAGGGCTCCAGGGGCTCTTGGGAATGTCACTGCTAAAATATATATTTATATATATTAACCATCCAAGGAGGGGCAGGAGCGGGGCGGGGAGCGGATCAGAGGATCTGCCGTGGCATCCCATAGCCGGTCATGCCCGCCTGAGACGCCCCGCGGTTGGTGCCCATCTGTAACCCAATCACGTTCTTGCCCTCTTGCAGCTGGTTGTCTGAGAAGTTCCGGGGGTTCTCCTTGGACTTCTTAGGAAACCAGTTGGGATCCCCAGAGAAAAGGCCATCATCCCAGGCCACTGCCAGCCCACCCAGGTTCATCAGCATCCGCTGCACGCAGGCCATGTTCTTTCCTTCCCAGAGGTCCACCGTCTGGAAGATGTCAGTGGTGTTGATGCCGGAGCACTCGGCTGCTTGCAGGAACTGAGAGATCTGCTCCATCTGCTTGAAGGCCATGGTGGAGGCCTGGATCTTCTTCACTGGGGCCTGCCCCTCTGGGTACAGCCCGTTAATGAGCTCACACAGCACCGTGCCATCCTTGAGCCAGTTCTGGAAGTTCTCCCGCCCGGGCTGGGGCCGGCCCACATCCTTGCGGCACTGGGTGGTGATCCACTGGATCAGGATCTGCTCCAAGTCTGCATCATACTGTTTCTCAATCTTCTGCTGCACCTCGCGGCTCAGACCGTAGGCGGGTCCCCTGTTGGCCATTCTGAAGGGTGGTGGTGGCTGTGGGGAGCGTCGGGCGGGCAAGAGAGCGCGCACTGCGGACCGGGCTGCAGGGCGAATCCCTTTATTATTATGTAATGTATTTCTTTGTCTCTTATTATAATCTTTGTTTTGTTTATATATATATATATTACATTTACATATATATATATATTATTATTATTATTATTATTATTATTATTATTGATTTCGGAGAGGAAGGAAGAGGAGAGATAGAAACAACAATGATCAGGGGGAATCATCAATCAGCTGCCTCCTGCATATCTCCTACTGGGGATTGAGTCCGAAACCCAGGCATGTACCCTGACCAGGAATCAAACCCTGACCTCCTGGCTCATAGGCTGACATTCAACCACTGAGCCACTCTGGCTGGACTAGTCTTTGTTTTAAAGTTTATTTTGTCTGATATAAGTATTGTTACCCCATATTTTTTTGTTTCCATTTAATATATTTTTTTTATCCCTTTACTTTTAGTCTATATATGTTTTTCATTCTGAGGTGGGTTTCTTTTAGATAGCATACATATGGCTCTTGTTTTCTTATCCATTCAGCTACCCTATGTGTTTTGATTGGAGCATTTAAGCCATTTACATTTAAAGTGATTATTGATAGTTACATATTTATTGACAATTTTATTCCTCTTTTTTTCTTTCTTCTTAAAGAATCCTTTTAACATTTCTTATAATAATGGTTTTGTGCCCTAACTGGTTTGGCTCAGTGGATAGAGCGTCAGCCTGCAAACTGAAAGGTCCCAGGTTCAATTCCAGTCAAGGGCATGTACCTTGGTTGCGAGCACATCCCCAGTAGGAGGTGTGCAGGAAGCAGCTGATCGATGTTTCTCTCTCATCGATGTTTCTAACTCTCTATCCCTCTCCCATCCTCTCTGTGAAAAATCAATAAAATATATTTTAAAAAATAATAATGGTTTTGTACTAATACACCCCTTTAGCTTTTTCTTGTCTGGAAAGCTCTTTATTTCTTCTTCAATTTTAAATGCTAGCCTTACTAGCTAGAGTAGTCTTGATTGTAAGTCTTTGTTTTTCATCACTTTGAATATTTTGAGTCAATTAATTCTGTTCTGAAATGTTTCTGTTGAGAAATTAGCTGACAAGGAGCTCCCTTGTAGGAAACTAACTGTCTTTCTCTTGCTGCTTTTAAGATTCTCTTTGTCTTTAACCTTTGCCATTTTAATTTTGATGTGTCTTAGTATTGGCCTGTTTGGGTTCATCTTGTTTGGAATTCTTTGTACATCCAGGCCTAGTGTGTCTTTTTTCTTCTCAAGATTAAGAAAGTTTTCAGTCATTGTTTCTTCAAATAGGATCCAATCTTTTGCTCTCTCTCTTCTCCTTCTGGCATCCCTGTATTGCAAATGTTGTTACACTTCATTGTGTCATATAGATCCCTTAAACTTATCCTCATTTTTAAGAAATT
Organism: Myotis lucifugus; assembly: GCF_000147115.1. Taxonomy (NCBI): domain Eukaryota; kingdom Metazoa; phylum Chordata; class Mammalia; order Chiroptera; family Vespertilionidae; genus Myotis; species Myotis lucifugus. Next base: position 1,899,879 of record NW_005871146.1, on the reverse strand, counting down.
CTTTTTTCTTTTTTCTGCTCTGATTGGGTGTTTTTTGCTACCTGTCTTCCAAATCACTGATTCAATCTCCACTTTATCTAATCTGCTGTTGATTTCATTTCAGATATTGTATTCTTCATTTTTACTAGTTCTTTTTTTATGATTTTTGTGAATTTTTTTATATCTTTACTATCTCTTTGTTTAAGTTCTCACTGAGCTCATCAATTCTTCTTCTAGGTTCCTTGAACATCCTTATAACTATTGTTTTGAACTCTGTATCTGGTAGATTACTTGCCTCCATTTCATTTAGTTATTTCCTGGGTATTTCTTCTATTTTTTCATTTTTGGCATTTTTTTTGTAATTGTTTCTGTGCATTAGGTAGATCTGCTATGCTTCCCAGTCTTGGTGTGGACGCCTTATGTAGTAGGTGTCTTGTGGGCTCAGTGGTGCTGTCTCCCTGATCACGTAGGTGGTACATGCTCCAAGAATGTCCCTCATGTGTGTTATGTGAAACTTGCTATAGTAGTTGAGTTTTGGTTGGTGTTGGTCAGTCTCTGGGTGAGGTTGGTTCTCGGGTTACCTATGAAAATTGATTCCGACCACAGTTTATAAGCTCCTATGTGAGGACTGACCCCATGAAGAAGAATTTGCCTCAGAAGGGTCTGGTCCCTGCTGAGATCTCACTTTGGGTGTGCAGCTAATTGGCTCATGCTTTGATGTGGTCTGAATCCTGCCACTGGGTGTGTTGGCTCTGGGGCTTCCTGGGAGGGACTTGGATGCAGTTCAATATCAGACATTGCCTATAACCAGCCCTAGGCTACATGTTTGGAGCTACAAAGTGATCCACAGTTTGTGGCTGCCTCTGCTGGGCCTGGGTGTGAATGGGTGGGTCCAACCTGTGCACTAAGGGCAGCTTCCACCAGCATGGAGCCTGGAGGCAGATCAGCAAAAGCCCCAATGCACTCTCACATCAGCTTCCACTTGCCTGTTGCTGGTTAGGCTCGGTTGCTGAAAGGGCCTCTGGTGGTACAGAAGCTGCATGAGGTAGGTTCTCAGTGAATCACCATGTAGGCATGAATGGTGTTCACCAAATTAATAGATTCAAACTCGGTGCCAGTGCTGCGACTGAAGCCACTCAGCAAAAGTCTCAGGGTACACCACAGCCAGCCACCTCTTGCTGGGTGCCTGGGGATCTTCGTGGTGAAGCAGGGTCTCAGGGAGTTGTCTGGGTGTGGACAGTGCCCAAACAGGCCAAGATTCGACAATATGAAGAAAGGGCTTTGCACAGGAATGGTAGTGCCAGTTGGACTGATGAGTGAAAAATAGCACTACCCTAGAGTCAGACAACTCAGTCTCTTCTCCTCAAGAGCCTTCCAAAAAGAGTCTGCACTGAAGTCCTAAGCTGACCACAGCCAACTAACTCCTCTGCAGAGTGTGAGCTCAGCGAGGTGAAGACACTGAGAATTGGGTGGGTGGGTTTAGTGGATCTCCAATAGGGGGAGGGCTGCGCTGGTCAGGCATGTGGAAGGGAAATAGTCTCTACCCTAGAGCCACACAACTTGGTCTCTGACACCCCTTAAATTTGCCCTCAAGAGCCCTCCAAGAAAGTCTACACCATGGGTCCAGGCAGCTGAGTCCTCCACAGGGTGGGGCAACAGGGAGTTGGAAGGGTAAGGACAGTGCATTCCTCCTGGCTGATGCCATATGGAGGAGAGTGCTTGACCCAGGAAAGATGGCATCTGTAGGTGGTGTGGGAAAGGGACTCAGCACAGGGACCCTGGCAGCTGTTTCTTTAGTTCTCTTCCTGGGAGACACACAAACTTGTCTGACCACAAATGACTTCAGTCCACTCTGATCCATCCTCCCTCTGTTGGAGTCTGGGGTGTGTGGTCATGAATGTTATTTGGTGCATTGTCTTTTTAAGAGTGCACCTGGGTTTCTAGCAGACTTCTATCTCTCCCTGGTAGGTAGAATCCTCATTGATTTTCACAGCCAGGTGTTATGTGATCTCCTCTGGTGCTCCCGGCTGGGGAACCCAGCATTGGGTTGAGATCCATGCTTCTTAGGAGGAACCTTTGAAACTAAGATATCCTTTCAGATTCTTGACCTTTTCTTGTCTTTCCCCTTCCTACCAGTCTCAATGTGGCTTCTTCTGTAAATCCTTGGTTATAAGACATGCTCACCTTGTCTTTGTTGGTTTTTCAGGTTGATTGTCCTATAATTTAGTTGTAATTCCAGTTTGGACCTGGGAGGAGGTAAATATAACTTCCACCTACTCTGCTGCCCTCTTGGGTCTCCCTCCTCCTTTTCTATCACTCTTGTGGAGAGTGGGGTGGAAGGTTTACTAGCCTACTGCAAAAACACAGATGACTATGGTTACACAACATGATTTGGGATAGAAGGGAGGGTTCTGGAAGGATCTCTCCAGTGCTTTAGAGTAATGGAAAATATCACTGATCAATTGGCATGGCAGATCCCATTAGGAACATCAAGTGAGTGAGGTTTTGCTGAACACACATAAGGCCTTATTCTGGAAACAGGTTTCCATGAGCTCTAACCCTCCATGTTGTAAATTTAGGCATGGCAGTAGAAGAACTTACTAGGATGTGGTTCACTCCAGATGGCATCCCCCATAGCAACAGACACCCCAGACTTCAGGTCCACGGACCCAGCTGTGGGGTGAAAGGGACAGGGAGGGGCAGTTTCCTGGTCCCGACAAAGGACTGACATGGGCATATTTATATCAGTGATGCCTGGTCTCCTGGGACTTCAGGCAGACCCTGAATACTGGGGAGTCTCTGAGCAGCAGTCACCCCTACATTTACTTCCTTTTCCTTCCCTCTCAATTCCCTTCACCAGCCCACTACAGAAGTATACGTCTTCCTATTCTTACTTCTTTTTCGTTTCTCTGCTTAAGTCTCAGTTCTTCCATTGTCTGGAATAGTGGCCTCAAAGCTTTCATGATGTACACCTCCAAGTCACAAAGAATGGACATGTACTCTAATTAATATGCATTCATGTATTCATAAATTACATGTAGATAATGTTCTAAAAATGTATTCATTATTAAACCCACAAAAATATATTTGAAGAAAAAAATGAAGTTAATTATTTGTGTGAGAAGTATGATTAAATAAACTTCTGAGAAACATATGTATATATTATATGTACTAGTATGAACTCTGTATAAAACATATATATGGCTGAAACCGGTTTGGCTCAGTGGATAGAGCGTCGGCCTGCGGACTGAAAGGTCCCAGATTCGATTCCGGTCAAGGGCATGTACCTGGGTTGCGGGCACATCCCCAGTAGGAGATGTGCAGGAGGCAGCTGGTCGATGTTTCTCTCTCATCGATGTTTCTAACTCTCTATCTCTCTCCCTTCCTCCCTGTAAAAAATCAATAAAATATATTTAAAAAAAACAAAACAAAAAAAACATATATATGTATATATGCTTTGAAGGAGTATGAAAAGCTCAAAAGAATGAATAACATTGAAGAATAAGGAGAGAGATTCAATAGGGAGAAATAGACGAATTTGGTGCTGGATATATAAGCATTTGTCTTTGTCTACTTATCATCTATCTCTTGTGTATATAAAATATTTTAAAATTAAAAAATTAAAATTAAAATTCCATGTATTTGTAAATAAAACACACACACCCACTCTTGAATCAGAGAGGAGATGAGCACCCAAAGGTGAGACTCTCACCTCACCCCACCAGAAGTGCTGAGCTGCAAAAATGTTGCCTTGAGACTGGAGCCAAGTATACTCGGATTTTAGAGAAAGCTGATGTAACCCTGGGAGTTTGAGGTCATGGCTGATGCCCGACTTTCAACTGGAAGAGTCTAAAGAACAAGGCAACTGGAGCAAGGTCCCTACCTGGCACTGGAGGGTCGCAAAGCTGCAGACATTCCAAGAGGTTTGAACAAAAACAGATCCAGAGACAGAGAAGCATCGATCAGACCATCAAACCTCAGAGGGAAGGTATGGGAGGGTAGGGGTAAGGGGAGAGATCAACCAAAGGACTTGTATGCATGCATATAAGCCTAACCAATGGACACAGACAACAGGGGGGTGAGGGCATGAGCAGGGGGTTGGGGGGGGCAAAGGGGGGATAAGGGCATATATGTAATGCCTTAATCAATAAAGAAAAAAACAAACTTAGCAATTGGGTCTCTCTATAGCCAAAGATCCCTCATACCTGTCCTGTCACCTGAGGCAGGAAGATCTATGACATTATATACTCCTGAAAATGATCTGTAATAGCAGAGATGATGGTTAACACCGGTTTCCCCCAGTAGATGAGAAAGTCCATGAGGAATGAGTTCCTGTCGCTCTTGTCCAAACACCCAGGCATTTGGCCCAGAATCTGGTGTGGAGAGGCTTTCAGTAAGTGTGTGCTGAGCAATGGGTGAGTGAGGAGTAGGTGATGACCGCACAGGTGATGAATGAATGAATGAGGGAAAAGAAATGAAGGGATAAATGGAACAGCAGCTAACGGCCACCAGGTGGTAAAGTACCTGCATCCCCTTTGTCACCCTTTGCTCCATCTCGTCCATCTCTTCCAGGCAAACCATTGTGACCGGGATTCCCAGGGACACCAGGGTGCCCTTGCCTGCACGTGTCCTGTGAGTTCACGTTCCCTGTGAAGACTCCAGTGGCAAGGAGGAGCCACCAGATCCTCATGGTCCAGATGACAGAGCTGAACTGAAAGAGGGAAGCACAGATCAAAAGGGGGAACCTTTGTCCCGGGGACCATGGCACAGCCTCTGCTCCTCACCCCTGGTGAGGCCCGCACAGATGGTCAGGGTGGGTCAGGGTAGAAGCTGGTAGAAGACCAAGAAGCTGCTTACAACCAGAAAGACATTGTCCTTGGAAGGGACACATGTGATTGGCACCACTTTTAATGGTGAGCAATCCAGGAGAAAGCCAGGTCCCAAGTCAGGGCACTTCCCTTTACCATGTCACTTTGGGAAACCACTTTTCAGAGCCGCAGAAGATGTTAACGCCTACTTACCTCAGAGAGCTGCTGCAAAAACCAGATTTGGTCACCATGCGCATGAAAGCACATTATAAACAGTACAGCCAACTAGAGGTAGCATTTGACTCGGCAATCCCCCTTCTGGGTACATATGCACAAGCACTGAAAGCAGGGTCTCCAGCAGCTGGTTCTCCGCCCATGTTCACAGTTGCATCACTCACCGTAGTCAAAAGGTGGAAGCAACCCAATAAACGTATAGACGAAATCTGGCCTATCTATGCTGTGGAATGTGACTCAGCCTTAAAGAGGAAGGAAACTCGGGCCTGCTGCACATGGAGAAACCGGAAGCATTATGCTGCTGCACAACAATGTCAGTGTCTCTAACACCATGAACTGAACGCTTAAAAGTGATTAAAATGGTTTTGTGTATTTTACACAACAAAAATTTAATTTAAAAATATTAAATGTTCCAAGTGGTCCTACTACGATTAGATGTCTCCTTTGAGTGAAGGTTTGGTTTTAACGGGGGCGCATGCTCACACACACAAGGGCACACAGTGTGAGAAGTACACTTTCAAATCACCCCTCCAAGCTATTGATTTGCTTTCCAACCTTACCAGAAACTAAGACAATGCTGGTTGGTGAGGCAGGGGCTGAGATCTGAAGGAATGTTCTAGACAAAGAGAACAACATTGTCAAGTCCCCAGCAGTGTGAATCCTCGGGATGCGTAGGACCCACCTGACCAGGTCAATCTCCCCTGGAAGTGGCACAGAGCACCCTGTCCCTCTCTTTCATGGCACCAGGATAGAGGGGCTACATTTGTTTAGGTAATTGTATAACGAACAACCTGGCTCCCATCTGACTGTATTTTCCTCATTCTTGTAGTCCCAGTGCTCAGTGTTAAGCCTGGAATAGTAGGATGAATAAATATGTATAGAGTGGAATGAATATGTTATGGTAGATAACTTCAGATATAAAAAAATAATAACATAAGGCTAGTGCAACTGGTTAGAAGCCAGAACCTCTGCTGAAGGAAGTATACACAGCCCTTTAGAAAGTTAAAGAGAAAGGACATCCGTATCTAAGCCCAGTAATCTCAACCCCCAAATTCTTCTCAATACCTGCTTCTCAATACCCCAAAGTTTATGTGCCATAGATATTAACCCCAGCATTACCTGTAATTGTGAAGACGTGGATACTACATAATGTGTAACAATAAGTAGTTTAGATAGTAGAATATTATGTAACCATTGAAATGATTATGAAGGTCATGTAGAAATATGTAAAATATATCGGTTGTGTTGAGTTGAATTTTTAAAAAGTAGACTAAAATGCCATGCACATAAAGAATGCACCTCTGTAATTATGCACATTGACAAAAGCTAGAAGCAAATAGACCCAATTGAACATGGTAGTTCTGGAACGGTAGGATGTTTTTATCTTCGTTTAGAAAAAATGCTGTTTTTACAGTGTCTATACACATATTTCTAGGTATATATATATTTTAAAACCAGATAGACTGTCATGCAAAAAATTATATCACCATCTTATGGAGGCCTCTGAATGTCACAGGACTTGAGGCAAGTAGAGTATTTTGGGGAAAGGAAATACAGATGTTTCCCTTTGAAGTCACAGACAAATGCCATTTCAGGAAATTGAGTTGTTTTCTTGGAACCAAATTCCATAAATAATCTACACCAGCCTCTTTTGTTTAACTCAGAAGTGACTCAAATCTAAATTGAGCAGGTCAAACTCTATTAAGGGGTCTGTATTTTTTTACTTTTTAATTTTTTAAAAATGTGTTACAATTGTACCAGTAATTACAAGCTTACAAGGTAGTAAAGGTGTCAACTTGTGATAAACTCCATTTTGTTCTTCAGCTAGAGAAGAGCTAAGATAAAGCAAACATTTACTCTTCTCCAATTTTTTCACTAGTTTTGGCATACTTCATACAGGCAGAGATCACAGCTAGCTTGCTTCTACCTCATGCCTACCCTGTAGCCAACCTTCAGCAATTGGTTTTGAATAATTGAATACACTTAGCTCCCAAATGAGCAGTGAAATAAGTCGCGGCACTATCTCTAATAAAAGGGACAGAAGGGTTTGCACAAGGCATGCGGTAGAATTTGTATTAATGTGTTACTTTAAAAAAATAAAACAATTACATTTGTGCTCTCACAAAGCCATGGTTTGGATCCTGTTTCATGAGTTCAACTAGTTCCTATACTTGAATTTTATTGTCTGTTATCTCTCCAAAATGCATTAGAGCTAGGATCACCGTCCAACCCCCATTCTCCCCTCTCTCCCTCTCCCTCCCCCTCTCATCTGGATCACTGCCACCTCCACCCGTCTGTATGTCCTTCCCACTGCATCCAGACCAGGGTTCTTATCCAGTACCAAATGAGGTTATAGCTTTTTGAAGATAGCGACTGCATCTTTCCCTTTCTTTTTTCAGTATATCACAGTCAAATACTTGTTGAATGATACAATGAATAAATGAATGAGTGCAAGGAAGGAATGGAGGGAGGTGTGGAGGGAGGGAGGAAAGAAGGAAGGAAAGAAGGTTGTCTTGGTTCTAACTGTGTGTAGCTCAGTTGGGGAGGTGACTGGCTATGAAATCTAATCCTTGTCAATGCTTCTGGTGAGGACTGCAGCGTGGATATTACTATGAAACTAGATTTTGGCCAGTGAGAAGCCAGCAGACAGAATGTGTGCTACTTTTGGTCCTTAAATGGAAACGTGTGCCCTCCCTTGCCCTCCCCTTTCCCATGG